>NC_088243.1:6108277-6163277 GCF_036934945.1 Oncorhynchus masou masou
TAAATCTAAAACAAAATTCCAGAAAATCACATTGTATTATTTTTAAGTAATTAATTTGCATTTTATTGCATGACATAAGTATTTGATACATCAGAAAAGCAGAACTTAATATTTGGTACAGAAACCTTTGTTTGCAATTACAGAGATCATACGTTTCCTGTAGTTCTTGACCAGGTCTGCACACACTGCAGCAGGGATTTTGGCCCACTCCTCCATACAGACCTTCTCCAAATCCTTCAGGTTTATCATTGGCATGTTTGTATGTTCTCTATAGTTGTGTAGTTGAAAATGAATAAATTGACCAAAAATGGTACATTTGGGCAAACTCCTGGCAGACTTTATGCAAAATATTGTGCGGATATGGAATTCTTCACTGGATCAGTCTGAAACTTTGCAAACCCACTACTGCCACCAGGTGGCCAAAATCTAAAACACACGTAGACTCCTGTCAGGAAGTACGGCGTTTCTCGTGAATTTCAAAGATGATGGAACAACATTTTTTTTTTAAACGCATGTTTTATTTGTATTATCTTTTACCAGATATAATGTGTTATATTCTCCTAAATTAATTTCACAGATCCTCAAACTTCAAAGTGTTTCCTTTCAAATGGGATCAACAATGTGCATATTCTTGCTTCAGGTCCTGAACCTACAAGCAGTTAGATTCAGGTATGTCATTTTAGGAGAAATTAAAAAGGGTCTGATCCTTAAGTTATTGCACAGAACAAAACTAATACATTCTCCAAAGCCTGTGTCAACTTCAGACCTTATATCCCAAAACCCCATTATTTTCCCCTTCATTTCTCCCATAGCAATGGTCAACGAACCAGAGGTAGAAAATGCTGACTCATTTCCGTGTTTTAGGACTACAAGCTGGCGAGCTCTATAGGACAGAATATAATCTGTAAAGAGCTGATGGTCTCATCATGGAATGTAGGGGGACCTCTAACTTTAATAATGTGAATGTCTCTACAGTCTGAACCACTAATTAGCATGATGTATTCAGATCATCAGTCCCTCCCACTTCACTGACATGTTGAATATGGTGGAACCTGCCGTGGTCTACTGATTGTCATCTATTCATCTATGTGACACTCCTCATGTTTTATATACATTGATACCAGACTCTTTACAGCACTCTCACATATAACGTGATCAAACATGTTCACATTTCTCTTCTCTGTTACTGTCTCACTGTTCTGTGCTGCAGGTACAGTTTCATAATGTTTCATTTATTTAACCAGGAAAGTTAAGAACAACATTCTTATTTACAATGAAGGACTTCTCTAGTTATTGATATTGATGTTTCCAAGCATATGTTCACTACACCTGAGTCTTGATGTATTCAGGTCTAACTGTACCTAACTCTATTGATTTCATTCTCACTGTGTCCTTACAGGTCTTGTTGAAGGGAGTGAAGTCACTCAGACACCCACTATACTCTGGGGACCGAAAGACAGTGATGCTCCGATGAACTGCAATCACACTAAGGGATCTAGCTACTTCCAGATGTACTGGTACAGACAGCTTCCAGGAGAGGGAATGAAGCAGGTAGTCTTCATTACTCCCAGTTCTCAACCTGACTATTCAGGGGAATTCAGTGAAGACAAATTCTCAGCCAGAAAGGCTGTAGCTGAGAGTGGATCTTTCACAGTGAAGAAGTTGGAGACAGGAGACAGTGGAATGTACTTCTGTGCTGTGAGTCAACACAGTGATACAGACAACAAGTACAGCTGCACAAAAACCACAGTATTTCAATAGGATGTAATATAACATGTAAAGAGATGGTCTCATCACATACTGTAGGGGACCATCACATACTGATGGCCTACTGGGGGACCTCTAACTCTAGTTCTTCTAATGTCTGATGGATCACATACTAACTCTAGTTAGTTCTTCTAATATCTGATGGTCTCATCACATACTGTAGGGGGACCTCTAACTCTAGTTCTTCTAATGTCTGATGGTCTCATCACATACTGTAGGGGACCTCTAACTCTAGTTCTCTGAGTTCTTCTAATGTCTGATGGCCTCATCACATACTGTAGGGGGACCTCTAACTCTAGTTCTTCTAATGTCCAATGGTCTCCCTTGATAAACGGATGTCATCAAACAGTCATAAAATATCCTTTCCTACCTCTCCTGTCTCCACCACCCAGGAAGGAAACTCTCTCCTCTCTCCTCTTCTCTCTCCTCATCTCCTTTCTTCATCTCTTTTTCTTTCACAGGGCAGTTGTTTAGTAGCATGGTTCATCTGATGAGAAGCCTACGATACGAATGTCATCAAACTGAATAAAATAGGTCCTGGAGGAGCATGGTTCATTCAACTCAGGTCCTGCAGCCATACGATCCCTAACTACTACGTGATACTATGGTACAAACAGTCAGCAGGAGACACTGCTATGAAACTCATTGGTTATGCAAATTACAAGTCAATAACCATGGGAAATCATTTGAAAAGCACTTCAGTGGAGATGGTGGGAAAAGCTTATCTTCATCTAGTGAGTGGACCTGAACACAGTGCAGTTTATTACTGTGCAGCCAGCCAACAAAGTGAGGCCTTCCTCCTGTTCTCTACTAAAACCCTGTCTGATGGTAATAAGAGGCATGCATCTGAGGTTTGACTTTGACTCAGGGCCAATGAATAAACACAGATGGATGATGGCATAAGGTGATATCTGTCCTGGTCCAGTATACCAGTATATACAGGTTAGTGGCATCACTCATTAACATACATTATTCAATGTTACAATGTCAAATTCTGATTACTCCATTTCTGATCTCCTGTTCTGATCTGAAGTCTCAGTGTGTATTCTGTTCTCTGAAGTCAGTCAGTGTGTTACTGTTCTGATCTGAAGTCAGTCAGTGTATTACTGTTCTGACCTGAAGTCAGTCCAGTGTATTACTGTTCTGATCTGAAGTCAGTCCAGTGTATTACTGTTCTGACCTGAAGTCAACACAGTGATGTAGATCCCCTTCTCTCTTCTCCAAAAGCCCCTTCTGATCCTTTAGTCCATAGCTGCAGTGTACATCAACACCCAGCACACCTGCTGTCCACCACTGTAGATGTCTGAGCACATGGAGGAAGTTGATATCAAACCTCTAGACCAAATAATGTGGTTGATGTTGTTGTCTTGAAGAAACGCTTCAGGTATTTCTTCAAATAACATCCTATTTCTAATGTGATGACAGCAGAACCTATAACACAGATCAAATCTAAAGACTAAAAAATACAAATACTTTAATGATGTAGATACCGGTATGTTCCACAATACACCTTTAAGTTGAACAGGACACCTGTAGGTGAACAAGGGATCTGCTTGAATATCAACACAAGTTCTGACGTCAAAGTGATGTCATTTCCTTCCCCTCCGGCAGCTCAGTTCAGCTCCCCTTCTCTATTGACTTGTTCTCTTCTCCCCCTTTGGGCTCTGGTCTAAAGTAGTGCACTAGAAAGGGAATAGGGTGCCATTTGGGATGATGACATACATTTGACACTCCCACTAGATGACATGACATCTCTGACTATCTGAAAACCCTTTCTCCTTGTCCATGTGACTCTTCTCTCCAGAACCATCAACATGATCAAGCTTCTCATACATGTAGCAACTCTACCACTATGGGTGACAGGTACTAAATCCCTCATGAAAGATAGATTTACTACTGAAATATATTGCTGTCAATATGCTGAGTAATACTGTATATTTCAGATGGTCTGTTTTCATCCACAGGGCTGTCACAAACAGACAAAGTTCACCAGACTCCTACTGCAATACTAAAAGGACCTGGAGACAAAGTTAATCTCACCTGCAGCCACACTGATCCAAATTACAACATGATACTGTGGTACCAACAGTCAGCCCAAAACACTGCTCTGAAACTCATTGGGTATGTGAGATACACCAGTCCAACGGTGGAAGATTCCTTTAAAGGCCGTTTTGATGTCAGTGGAGATGCTGCAGCTAATAAAATGGCGTATCTACATTTTCCCAAAGTGACAGAAGCTGAAGACAGTGCAGTGTATTTCTGTGCTGCTAGTGAAGCACAGTGTTTCACTATACCCTCTCTCCTCTACAAAAACCCTCTCTGATCCTCTCATATAATACTGACTACAGCTCTATACACCTGCACCTGTCTTCAACCACTTCAACAACACTTTGTTATGAACCATTTGATATCAAACAGATGGTAATGATACTGTTATAAGTGGCTAGTTTAGATGGTTTAGGTGCACTTCCTCAGTTCTCCACCAGGGGGAGTTTCTCAACACACATTTAGAAGATGCTGTATAGTGGCACTTCATGGGCCTTGGTTAGTGCCCTATATAGGGAATAGGTGGTCACTTGGGACAGTATGGGTGGTCTGAGAGAGGGCCGGTGGTAAGGGAGGGACCTAGGGGGTCTGAGACAGGGCTGGTTGTATAGGAGGACCCTGGGACCCTAGGGGGGCTTTGGTCTGGGGAGACCCTGGGCCGGTGGTGTGGGAGGGCCCTAGTCCAGGATCTGATACAAGGGCTACATACTGTATTGAGTGACTGAGCATGGTGAATGTGGTGGAATATGTGGAGCCTGAAGTGTCTCAGTATGAATGTGGTGTGGGAGTGGTAGAGACCTGAGGATGGCTGAGTGGTAGAGACCTGAGGATGGCTGTGGTAGAGACCTGAGGATGGCAGTGGTATACAAGACCTGAGGATGGCTGAGTTGTAGAGACCTGAGGATGGCTGAGTGGTAGAGTCCTGAGGATGGCTGAGTGGTAGAGACCTGAGGATGGTGTGTAGAGACCTGAGGATAGTGTGTAGAGACCTGAGGATGGCTGAGTGGTAGAGACCTGAGGATGACTGAGTGGTGGAGACCTGAGGATGGTGAGTGGTAGAGACCTGAGGATGGCTGAGTAGTAGAGACCTGAGGATGGCTGAGTGGTGGAGACCTAAGGATGGCTGGGAGGTGGGACAAAGGAGGTATCAGAGGCATGCTGAGTGGGACTAGGGGCTCCTCAGTAATCTAAAACGATGATAATTATCCTAAACGACAATATTCAAGGCATATTGACATTTGAGAGAGACATAATGGGAGGCATAAAGCAATCACGGGTGTTGATTGGGGGAGCTAGTGTCACATTCTGACCATAGTTCTTTTGTGTTTTCCTTGTTTTAGTGTTTGTCAGGGCGTGAGCTGGGTGGGCATTCTATGTTGTGTGTCTAGTTTGTCCGTTTCTATGTATGGCCTGATATAAAACACGGTACTGTTTTTGGTTTTGGTTATTCACGTTACGTTCTGTAACGGTTTTCTTCTGGTGAAAGAGAGGCGGACCAAAATGCAGCGTGGTTAGTTTTGTACATCTTTAATTAATAAAGATGAAAATACAACAATCTACAAAACAAGAAACGTGAAAAAAAAAAAACAGTCCTATCTGTTGCCACAAACACAAAGACAGGAACCATAACCCACAAAACCCAACACAAAACAGGCTACCTAAATATGGTTCCCAATCAGAGACAATGACTAACACCTGCCTCTGATTGAGAACCATATCAGGCCAAACATAGAAATAGACAAACCAGACACAACATAGAATGCCCACCCAGCTCACGTCCTGACCAACACTAAAACAAGGAAAACACACCCGAATGATGGTCAGAACGTGACACGTTTATTGGTTTTGTATGGAGTGTGCAGTTTTATGTGTTTAAATAAACAACCATGGACACTTACCACGCCGCATATTGGTCCTCCGTGTTGTGTTGTTTCTTTACGTTGCTCGGCAGTTGAGGTAGCTAATGTTAGCCAACCGTTTTAACGTTAGCTGACGAGGAAAAACTCCCTAGAAAGGCCAAAACATAGGAAGAACCCTCGAGAGGAACCAGGCTATATGGGGTGGTCAGTCCTCTTCTGGCTGTGCCGGGTGGAGATTATAACAGAACATGGCCAAGATGTTCAAATGTTCATAAATGACCAGCATGGTCAAATAATAATAATCACAGGCAGAACAGTTGAAACTGGAGCAGCAGCACGGCCAGGTGGACTGGGGACAACAAGGAGTCCTCATGTCAGGTAGTCCTGAGGCATGGTCCTAGGGCTCAGGTCCTCCGAGAGAGAGAAAGAAAGAGAGAAAGAGAGAATTAGAGAGAGCATACTTAAATTCACACAGGACACCGGATAGGACAGCAGAAGTACTCCAGATATAACAAACTAACCCTAGCCCCCGACACATGAGCTACTGCAGCATAAATACTGGAGGCTGAGACAGGAGGGGTCAGGAGACAATGTGGCCCCATCCGATGATACCCCCGGACAGGGATAAACAGGAAGGATATAACCCCACCCACTTTGCCAAAGCACAGCCCCCACACCACGCGAGGGATATCTTCAACCAACAACTTACCATCCTGAGACGAGGCCGAGTATAGCCCACAAAGATCTCCGCTGCGACACAACCCAAGGGGGGGGGGGCGCCAACCCAGACAGGAAGATCACATCAGTGACTCAATCCACTCAAATAACGCACCCCTCCTAGGGACGGCATGAAAGAGCACCAGTAAGCCAGTGACTCAGCCCCTGTAATAGGGTTAGAGGCAGATTAATGAACAGTCCAGCAGCCATCAGCTATGAAGCCAAGTGATCATAGGGTCCAGTGTACAACAATAGATGGAACAGGGAAGCTGCTGGGTAGTTGTTACTACCTAACAAGCTGGGGACACAGCGTTTAAAGTTAACAGGCCGGGGCAAGTAGAAGCACCTGCTCCCACGTCTACTACCTAGCAAGCTGGGGACACAGCATTTAAAGTTAGCAGTATGGGGCTAGTAGAAGCACCTGCTCCAACGTCTACTACCTGGCAAGCTGGTGACACAGCGTTGAAAGTTAGCAGTATGGGGCTAGTAGAAGCACCTGCTCCAACGTCTACTACCTAGCAAGCTGGAGACACAGCGTTTAAAGTTAGCAGCCTGGGGCTAGTAGAAGCACCTGCTCCGACGTCTACTACCTGGCAAGCTGGAGACACAGCGTTTAAAGTTAGCAGTCTGGGGCTAGTAGAAGCGCCTACTCCCATGTCTACTACCTAGCAAGCTGGAGACACAGCGTTTAAAGTTAGCAGCCTGGGTCTAGTAGAAGCACCTGCTCCGACGTCTACTACCTGGCAAGCTGGAGACACAGCTTTTAAAGTTAGCAGTCTGTGGCTAGTAGAAGCGCCTGCTCCGACGTCTGGTAAAGGCCGGTTGGGGGAACAGCGTTTAAAGTTAGCAGGCCGGGGCTAGTAGAAGCACCTGCTCCAACGTCTGGTAAAGGCTGTTGGGAGAACAGCGTTTAAAGTTAGCAGTCTGGGGCTAGTAGAAGCACCTGCTCCCACGTCTGTAAAGGCCGGTTGGGGGCACAGCGTTTAAAGTTAGCAGACTGGGGCTAGCAGAAGCACCTGCTCCAACGTCTGGTAAAGGCCGGTTGGGGAAACAGCGTTTAAAGTTAGCAGGCCGGAGATGTAGAAGCACCTGCTCCCACGTCTGGTAAAGGCCGGTTGGGTAGGGATAAGATAGGGAAGAGATAAGGGAACAGAGGATGGAGTTACGTCGGCAGACCAGTTGTGGTGGAACGGCGGGGCTTCGTGTTGGCAAAGGGTCCAGGCCTGTTGGCGAAAGAAGTATTGTGGTTGTCGTAATTTAGTTTGCTAGCAGTGAGATACGCCTGGCTCACGACTAATTAACTTCAGTACAGGGGCGTTAGCCACTATAGCCTCTCGGTAGTAGCTAGCTAGCAGCGATGATCCGATGAAAAGGTCCAGAGCTTACGGCAAGGATCCGGTGGACTAGTGTAGTTCATGCAGTGTTGGGGAAGAGTCCGGAAGGCATCAGCTGTGCAGCCGAGTGATCACTGAGCGGGCCGGAAGGTGGGCCACTCTTTATCACTTTATCACAGTACTACGTCACACCTGACCAATGTCTGCCTGCTTGAATGCCAACAACTCAGATACACATAAAAACATGAAATGACCCATGGCATCGATAGGACCTCACTCAGAGATAAAATAATATAGCTATCAAAATAGGTGAATATTTCCTTTAACCATCAATCAACTACCTCCAGATATCACTGCATCAGATCTCCCTCTCTGCTCTACTAAACCCTGCTTCCTGTCCCACATAGACTCCTCCTGCAGGGTTCATCTCAGGTCTCTGATGGTTTAGATGTTCTCATAAGGAGGCAGCATCCCTCTATAAGATCACTGAGATGAGTTGATGAGAAGCCTCCTCTAATTCATGTGGAGTGGTTTGTCTGTCTCATTCTTTCTGTCTCCTTAACAGTGAGTCAACATGATCAGAATTCTTATCTCCATCACCATGGGTTACACAGCCTGGGCTGCAGGTATTCAGATCATTGATTTCATCAACTAATAATATCCTCATTTGATCGTTTTTTTTTTGTGTTTCAAGTGAATATGTTTCTTTATCTGTTGTTTCACCTCACTATCTCTCTCTCTCTCTGTCTCTCTCTCTCTCTGTCTCTCTCTCTCTCTCTGTCTCTCTCTCCAGGTTCTTCTCTCAGTAACCAGGTTCACCAAACACCTGCAGCCCTGTACAAGAACCAGGGAGAGTTGGCTAAGATGGAGTGTTCACATAGTATATCAGGCTATAATCGTATCCTCTGGTACAAGCAATCCAACAACAGAGAATTAATGCTATTAGGATACATGATAGGGACATCTGGATCTCCTGAGGCTGGATTCGATATAGAAGGAGATGCTAATGCAGGTGGTACCAGCACCTTAACCATCAATCAACTAACTCCAAATAGCAGTGCTGTGTATTACTGTGCTGCTAGTTTACACAGTGCATCAGATCTCCCTCTCTGCTCTACAAAAACCTCCTCCCTGGTGTACTGTAGACTAATCACACCTGTATTAACATCACACTGTATCTGACTCTGATTCAATGCCAAAACACTCACCAGCTGGTCTAACAGAAAGGGGAGGTTCCCTCTGATATACAGGAGACCATGATACAGTATGGTATGATATCATGTCTTTCCTGTAGGTGGAGTTACAGCTCAACTAATCCATGTGGACTCACCAGACACAGTACCACAGTAAACTATGGTGTGTAGTAAGGAGTCTGAGAGTTGAAGATCCATGTCCTTTTGAATGTTCATCTGGACTCAGTGTTGAACTAACAATCTTTCACTGTTGGATATTTTCCACCTTTGAACGTGAATCTCTTGATTATTCTTGATCACAGATTAGATACCGTCTAAAATAATCTATAATTCCATATATTTCCTGAATGACTACAGTAGTTCTAACAAACAGGTCTCTCTCTCCTCTTCTGTAACAGGTGAACTGCTCTGTTCCAGCGTTCTTCTGTCTCCATCTTCAGTATTTCAGAGTTCTGGAGAAACTGCTGTCCTGTTCACACACTCTCCCAGCTACAACACCATACTGTGGTATCAGCAGGTGGAACACACTCTCCCCAGCTACAACACCATACTGTGGTATCAGCAGGTGGAACACACTCTCCCAGCTACAACACCATACTGTGGTATCAGCAGGTGGAACACACTCTCCCAGCTACAACACCATACTGTGGTATCAGCAGGTGGAACACACTCTCCCAGCTACAACACCATACTGTGGTATCAGGTGGAACACACTCTCCTAGCTACAACACCATACTGTGGTATCAGCAGGTGGAACACACTCTCCCCAGCTACAACACCATACTGTGGTATCAGCAGGTGGAACACACTCTCCCAGCTACAACACCATACTGTGGTATCAGCAGGTGGAACACACTCTCCCAGCTACAACACCATACTGTGGTATCAGCAGGTGGAACACACTCTCCCAGCTACAACACCATACTGTGGTATCAGCAGGTGGAACACACTCTCCCAGCTACAACACCATACTGTGGTATCAGCAGGTGGAACACACTCTCCCAGCTACAACACCATACTGTGGTATCAGCAGGTGGAACACACTCTCCCCAGCTACAACACCATACTGTGGTATCAGCAGGTGGAACACACTCTCCCAGCTACAACACCATACTGTGGTATCAGCAGGTGGAACACACTCTCCCCAGCTACAACACCATACTGTGGTATCAGGTGGAACACACTCTCCCCAGCTACAACACCATACTGTGGTATCAGCAGGTGGAACACACTCTCCCCAGCTACAACACCATACTGTGGTATCAGCAGGTGGAACACACTCTCCCAGCTACAACACCATACTGTGGTATCAGCAGGTGGAACACACTCTCCCCAGCTACAACACCATACTGTGGTATCAGCAGGTGGAACACACTCTCCCAGCTACAACACCATACTGTGGTATCAGCAGGTGGACTCTCCCAGCTACAACACCATACTGTGGTATCAGCAGGTGGAACACACTCTCCCCAGCTACAACACCATACTGTGGTATCAGCAGGTGGAACACACTCTCCCCAGCTACAACACCATACTGTGGTATCGGCAGGTGAAGCTGCTCTGATATATCTACCATGATGGGGTAAACCTAGAGACTGATAGCAGATGTCTTAGACCGCTGCCTCACTAGGGAGGCTCACTCCAAAAAGTTCTTAATGTTTATCAATTTCCTTGCTCAACGTATCAAAATACTAAAATACTACACAGGACTCTTAAAGAATTTAATTGAAATGTTAATTGTATTTTTTGATCACAGAGACAATGAGAAAATATGGGGAAAAAAACTACTCATTCAAAAACTGTCTGAAATGGGCCTGGACAATAAGTCTTGCAAATGGTTTAAGAGCTATCTGACAGACAGGACACAATGTGTGCATTCTGATGGTGTTGAGTCTAGTTTCCTGGATATTAGGTGTACCACAGGGGTCAGCATTGGGACCAGTTCTCTTTACTATTCATATTAATAATATTGGTCTTTGTATTAAATACCTTCATATTAATCTGTATGCAGATGATATGGTTATGTATAACATAAAACTGACCGTTAAAGCTACAGTGCCTTCAGAAAGTATTTATACCCCTTGACTACTTCAACATTTTCTTGCGTAAGAGCCTGAATTCAAAATTGACTAAATATATTTTTTTGTCACCCATGTACACCCATTACCCCTTAATGACAATGTGAAAAAATGTTTTTAGAAATGTTTGCAAATGCATTGTAAATGACATACAGAAATATCTCATTTACATAAGTATCAACACCTCTGGGGATTTACAAACGTTTTGGCATCACTGTTCCTTCTTCATGTTAATCAATGCTCGACAACAATTTGCAGGTCTTGCCATAGGTTTTCATGCAGATTTATGTCAAATCTGTAACTTGGCTTCTCAGGAACATTAGCAGATTTTCCTCTAAGATTTTGCGAGTGCTTAGCGCCACACCGTTTATTTTTATCCTGAAAAACTCCCCAGTCCTTAATGATTACAAGCAGACCCATAACATGATGCAGCCACCACTATGCTTGAAAATATGGAGAGTTGTACTCAGTAATGTGTATTATCGAATTTGCCCCAAACATAACACGGTTGTTGCTATCGTGCTCTAATGTGACTAGAATGACGTTGTATACGACAGCCAACTTTCCGGGACATAAACATGTCTTATATTGGCAGAAAGCTTAAATTATTGTTAATCTAACTGCTGTGACCAATTACCAGTAGTTATTACAGTGACAAAATACCATGCTATTGTTTGAGGCGAGTCCACAACAACAAAACACTTTCATCACAGCAACTGGTTTGATACATTCACCTCTGAAGGTAAATAATGTATTTACATTCAGTAATCTAGCTCTGATTGTTTATCCTGAGGATCCCAGAGATAAAATATAGAATAGTTTTGTTTGATAAAATCCAGTTTTATATTCTACAGTTTGACCCGACTGTTGTCTCTGGCTCCACTACCACCCCATCCGGACATCTAGATGTGTGATATTTAGTTTAAAAGCTAATGATCTATCATGTATTAAATTCCTGGGAGTGTATGTTCTCTATAGTTATGTGGTTGAAAATGAATAAATTGACCAAAAATGGCACATTTGGGCAAACTTCTGGCAGACTTTATCGAAAATATTGTGCTGTAATGTAATTCTTCACTGGATCAGTCTGAAAATTGCTTCCATCTGGTGGCCAAAATGTAAAATACACATAGACTCCTATCAGAAAGTATGGCATTTCAAAGATGGAACAAAATGTTTTTTGAAAACGCAACGTTTTTTATTGTATCATCTTTTACCAGATATGTTAATTAATAATATAATGTGTTAATTAATGTATTCTCATACATTAATTTCATAGTTCCACAAACTTCAAAGTGTTTCTTTTCAAGAATGTGTATATTCTTACTTCAGGTCCTGAGCTACAGGCAGATTCAGGAGAAAAATAAAAAAAGGTCCGAGCCTTAAATGATTGTACAGAACAAAACGTACAAGATCTCCAAAGCCTGTTTTAACTTCAGACCTTATTTCACAAAGCCCCATTATTTTCCCCCTTCATTTTCCCATAGCAATGGTCAACAAACCAGAGGTAGAAAATGCTGACTCATTTCCGTGTTTTAGGACTACAAGCTGGCGAGCTCTATAGGACAGAATATAATCTGTAAAGAGCTGATGGTCTCATCATGGACTGTAGGGGGACCTCTAACTTTAATCATGTGAATGTCTCTACAGTCTGAACCACTAATTAGCATGATGTATTCAGATCATCAGTCCCTCCCACTTCACTGACATGTTGAATATGGTGGAACCTGCCGTGGTCTACTGATTGGCATCTATTCATCTATGTGACACTCCTCTTGTTTTAAATACATTGATACCAGACTCTTTCCAGCACTCTCACATATAACGTGATCAAACATGTTCACATTTCTCTTCTCTGTTACTGTCTCACTGCTCTGTGCTGCAGGTACAGTTTCATAATGTTTCATTTATTTAACCAGGAAAGTTAAGAACAACATTCTTATTTACAATGAAGGACTTCTCTAGTTATTGATATGGATGTTTCCTAGCATATGCTCACTTCACCTGAGTCTTGATGTATTCAGGTCTAACTGTACCTAACTCTATTGATTTCATTCTCACTGTGTCCTTACAGGTCTTGTTGAGGGGAGTGAAGTCACTCAGTCACCCACCATACTCTGGGGAATGAAAGACAGTGATGCTCCGATGAACTGCAGTCACACTAAGGGATCTAGCTACTTCCAGATGTACTGGTACAGACAGCTTCCAGGAGAGGGAATGAAGCAGGTAGTCTTCATTACTCCCAGTTCTCAACCTGACTATTCAGGGGAATTCAGTGAAGACAAATTCTCAGCCAGAAAGGCTGTAGCTGAGAGTGGATCTTTCACAGTGAAGAAGTTGGAGACAGGAGACAGTGGAATGTACTTCTGTGCTGTGAGTCAACACAGTGATACAGACAACAAGTACAGCTGCACAAAAACCCCAGTATTTCAATAGGATGTAATATAACATGTAAAGAGATGGTCTCATCACATACTGTAGGGGGACCTCTAACTCTAGTTCTTCTAATTCTAATGGTCTCATCATACCATGGACCTTAACTCAGTTCTTCACATGGTCTCATCACATACTGTAGGGGGACCTCTAACTCTAGTTCTTCTAATGTCTGATGGTCTCATCACATACTGTAGGGGGACCTCTAACTCTAGTTCTTCTAATGTCTGATGGTCTCATCACATACCATAGGGGGACCTCTAACTCTAGTTCTTCTAATGTCTGATGGTCTCATCACATACTGTAGGGGTCTCTCACTCAGTTGACGGTCTCTCATCACTACTGTAGGGGGACTTCTAACTCTAGTTCTTCTAATGTCTGATGGTCTCATCACATACTGTAGGGGGACCTCTAACTCTAGTTCTTCTAATGTCTGATGGTCTCATCACATACTGTAGGGGGACCTCTAACTCTAGTTCTTCTAATGTCTGATGGTCTCATCACATTCTGTAGGGGGACCTCTAACTCCAGTTCTTCTAATGTCTGATGGCCTCATCACATACTGTAGGGGGACCTCTAACTCTAGTTCTTCTAATATCTGATGGGTTCATTGTCATGATCATGTATTCAGTCATGTTCACAGTGAGGTCCTATGAGCAAGCTTTACAGTACAGGCTGCCTGACACTCCCTCTAACACTGTCACTATCCACCACCCTGAAGGAAACATGCTACTACAACAGCCAATCTCCTTTCACCTCAGAGCTTCACCCAGGAGACACTCATATCACATCATCATCGTCTTCCTCAGCATATTCATCATCTTCATCATTATCTTTTTCTTCATCATGATGTTCAGAGTTCTGATTCACCTGGCAGCTCTACCACTCTGGGTGACAGGTATTACATCACTTACGATGAGAAACCTAACGATACTACTAATGTCATCAAACTGAATAAATTATTCTTTCTCTACCTCTCTCCTGTCTCTCTCCTGTCTCTCTCTCCTCTCCCTTTCATCTCTCTCTCCCTCTCCTCTCTTTCTCTGTCACATTCTCTCCCCTCTCCTCCCTTCCTCTCTGTCCACAGGGCAGTTGTTTAGTAGCATGGTTCATCAGAGGCCTGTGGCACTAACAGAAGGTCCTGGAGGAGACGTTCAACTCACCTGCAGCCATACGATCCCTAACTACTACATGATACTATGGTACAAACAGTCAGCAGGAGACACTGCTATGAAACTCATTGGTTATGCATATACCAAGTCAATAACCATGGAGAAATCATTTGAAAAGCACTTCAATGTGAGTGGAGATGGTGGGAAAGAGGCTTATCTTCATCTAGTGAGTCTGAGAGGACCTGAACACAGTGCAGTTTATTACTGTGCAGCCAGCCAACACAGTGATGTAGCCTTCCTCCTGTTCTCTACTAAAACCCTGTCTGATGGTAATATTAGACCACGGCTCAGAACACCTGCATCTGAGGTTTGACTTTGACTCAGGGCCAATGAATAAACACAGATGGATGATGGCATAAGGTGATATCTGTCCTGGTACAGTATACCAGTATATACAGGTTAGTGGCATCAATCATTAACATACATTATTCAATGTTACAATGTCAGATTCAATTACTCCCATCCTATCTCCCTCTCTCTCTCTCTGAAGTCAGTCCAGTGTATTACTGTTCTGATCTGAAGTCAGTCCAGTGTATTACTGTTCTGATCTGAAGTCAGTCCAGTGTATTACTGTTCTGACCTGAAGTCAACACAGTGATGTAGATCCAGTGTATTACCCTTCTCCTCTTCTCCAAAAGCCCCTTCTGATCCTTTACTCCATAACTGCAGTGTACATCAACACCCAGCACACCTGCTGTCCACCACTGTAGATGTCTGAGCACATGGAGGAAGTTGATATCAAACCTCTAGACCAAATAATGTGGTTGATGTTGTTGTCTTGAAGAAACGGTTCAGGTATTTCTTCAAATAACATCCTATTTCTAATGTGATGACTGCAGAACCTATAACACAGATCAAATCTAAAGACTAAAAAAGACAAATACTTTAATGATGTAGATACCGGTATGTTCCACAATACACCTTTAAGTTGAACAGGACACCTGTAGGTGAACAAGGGATCTGCTTGAATATCAACACAAGTTCTGACGTCAAAGTGATGTCATTTCCTTCCCCTCCGGCAGCTCAGTTCAGCTCCCCTTCTCTATTGACTTGTTCTCCTCTCCCCCTATGGGCTCTGGTCTAAAGTAGTGCACTAGAAAGGGAATAGGGTGCCATTTGGGATGCTGACATACATTTGACACTCCCACTAGATGACATGACATCTCTGACTATCTGAAAACCCTTTCTCCTTGTCCATGTGACTCTTCTCTCCAGAACCATCAACATGATCAAGCTTCTCATACATGTAGCAACTCTACCACTATGGGTGACAGGTACTAAATCCCTCATGAAAGATAGATTTACTACTGAAATATATTGCTGTCAATATGCTGAGTAATACTGTATATTTCAGATGGTCTGTTTTCATCCACAGGGCTGTCACAAACAGACAAAGTTCACCAGACTCCTACTGCAATACTAAAAGGACCTGAAGACAAAGTTAATCTCACCTGCAGCCACACTGTTTCAAGATTACAACATGATACTGTGGTACCAACAGTCAGCCCAAAACACTGCTCTGAAACTCATTGGGTATGTGAGATACACCAGTCCAACGGTGGAAGATTCCTTTAAAGGGCGTTTTGATGCCAGTGGAGATGCTGCAGCTAATAAAATGGCGTATCTACATTTTCCCAAAGTGACAGAAGCTGAAGACAGTGCAGTGTATTTCTGTGCTGCTAGTGAAGCACAGTGTTTCACTATACCCTCTCTCCTCTACAAAAACCCTCTCTGATCCTCTCATATAATACTGACTACAGCTCTATACACCTGCACCTGTCTTCAACCACTTCAACAACACTTTGTTATGAACCATTTGATATCAAACAGATGGTAATGATACTGTTATAAGTGGCTAGTTTAGATGGTTTAGGTGCATTCCTCAGTTCCCTCACAGGGCCCTGGGGGAGTGTTTCTCAGCCACACATTTAGAAGATGCTGTATAGTGGCACTTCATGGGCCTTGGTTAGTGATCCCTAACCAGGGAATAGGTGGTAGCTTGGGAACAGTATATGGGTGGTCTGAGACAGGGCTGGTGGTATGGGAGGGACCTAGGGGGTCTGAGACAGGGCTGGATGGTGAGGAGGACCCTAGGGGGTCTGAGAGTAGGGCCTGAGGTGGTAGTGGGAGGGCCCTAGGGGGTCTGAGAGAGGGATGGGGTATGTGAGGGCCCTAGAGGGTCTGGACAGGGCCGGTGGTGTTGGAGAGGCTCTAGGCCCTGGCCTGGGCCAGGGAATGTGGTGTGGGGTGCGCTCATACTTTCTCTGTCCAGACATGATCAGATACAAGGGCTACATACTGTATTGAGTGACTGAGCATGGGTGAATGAGTGTGTGTGTATATGTGTATGTGAAGTATACGTGTGACTGAGTGGTAGAGACCTAAGGATGGCTGAGTGGTAGAGACCTGAGGATGGCTGAGTGTTAGAGACCTGAGGATGGCTGAGTGGTAGAGACCTGAGGATGGCTGAGTGGTAGAGACCTGAGGATGGCTGAGTGGTAGAGACCTGAGGATGGCTGAGTGGTAGAGACCTGAGGATGGCTGAGTGGTAGAGACCTGAGGATGGCTGAGTAGTAGAGACCTGAGGATGGCTGAGTGGTAGAGACCTGAGGAGTGGTGGAGACCTAAGGAAGGCTGGGAGGTGGGACAAAGGAGGTATCAGAGGCATGCTGAGTGGGACTAGGGGCTCCGCAGTAATCTAAAACGATGATAATTATCCTAAACGACAATATTCAATGCATATTGACATTTGAGAGAGACATAATGGGAGGCATAAAGCAATCACGGGTGTTGATTGGGGGAGCTAGTGTCACGTTCTGACCATAGTTCTTTTGTGTTTTCCTTGTTTTAGTGTTTGTCAGGGCGTGAGCTGGGTGGGCATTCTATGTTGTGTGTCTAGTTTGTCCGTTTCTATGTATGGCCTGATATGAAACAGGGGACTGTTTTTGGTTTTGGTTATTCACGTTACGTTTTGTAACGGTTTTCTTCTGGTGAAAGAGAGGCGGACCAAAATGCAGCGTGGTTAGTTTTGTACATCTTTAATTAATAAAGATGAAAATACAACAATCTACAAAACAAGAAACGTGAAAAAAAGGAAACAGTCCTATCTGGTGCCACAAACACAAAGACAGGAACAATCACCCACAAAACCCAACACAAAACAGGCTACCTAAATATGGTTCCCAATCAGAGACAATGACTAACACCTGCCTCTGATTGAGAACCATATCAGGCCAAACATAGAAATAGACAAACTAGACACACAACATAGAATGCCCACCCAGCTCACGTCCTGACCAACACTAAAACAAGGAAAACACACCCGAATGATGGTCAGAACGTGACACGTTTATTGTTTTTGTATGGAGTGTGCAGTGTTATGTGTTTAAATAAACAACCATGGACACTTATCACCCCGCATATTGGTCCTCCGTGTTGTTTGTTTTTTCTTGCGAAGAGTTGAGGAAAAGCATTAACAAGACCAACGGGTAAGACAACAGTTAGCTAATCAGGAAAAACTCCCTAGAAAGGCCAAAACATAGGAAGATACCCTCATACATCAGAGGATAACTCAAAGTGCTATATGGGGTGGTCAGTCACCTTCAGGCAATGCAGGTGGAGATTATAACAGAACATGGCCAAGATGTTCAAATGTTCATAAATGTGTTGCATGGTCAAATAATAATAACACAGGCAGAACAGTTGAAACTGGAGCAGCAGAACGGCAAAACATAGGAAGAACTGGGGACAATATGGGGTGGAGTCCTCGGGTGGAGATTATAACAGAACATCAGGTAGTCCTCACAGGAGGCATGGTCCTGAGGCATGGTCCTAATGCTCAGGTCCTCCGAGAGAGAGAAAGAAAGTGAGAAAGAAGAATTAGAGAGAGCATACTTAAATTCACACAGGACACCGGATAGGACAGGAGAAGTACTCCAGATATAACAAACTAACCCTAGCCCCCGACACATGAGCTACTGCAGCATAAATACTGGAGGCTGAGACAGGAGGGGTCAGGAGACAATGTGGCCCCATCCGATGATACCCCGGACAGGGATAAACAGGAAGGATATAACCCCACCCACTTTGCCAAAGCACAGCCCCCACACCACGCGAGGGATATCTTCAACCACCAACTTACCATCCTGAGACGAGGCCGAGTATAGCCCACAAAGATCTCCGCCGCGACACAACCCAAGGGGGGCGCCAACCCAGACAGGAAGATCACATCAGTGACTCAATCCACTCAAATAACGCACCCCTCCTAGGGACGGCATGAAAGAGCACCAGTAAGCCAGTGACTCAGCCCCTGTAATAGGGTTAGAGGCAGATTAATGAACAGTCCAGCAGCCATCAGCTATGAAGCCAAGTGATCATAGGGTCCAGTGTACAACAATAGATGGAACAGGGAAGCTGCTGGGTAGTTGTTACTACCTAACAAGCTGGGGACACAGCGTTTAAAGTTAACAGGTGGGCAAGTAGAAGCACCTGCTCCCACGTCTACTACCTAGCAGCTGGGGACACAGCATTTAAAGTTAGCAGGCCGGGGCTTGTAGAAGCGCCTGCTCCCACGTCTACTACCTAGCGAGCTGGTGACACAGCGTTGAAAGTTAGCAGTATGGGGCTAGTAGAAGCACCTGCTCCACGTCTACTACCTAGCGAGCTGGTGACACAGCGTTGAAAGTTAGCAGTATGGGGCTAGTAGAAGCACCTGCTCCAACGTCTACTACCTAGCAAGCTGGAGACACAGTGTTTAAAGTTAGCAGCCTGGGGCTAGTAGAAGCACCTGCTCCGACGTCTACTACCTGGCAAGCTGGAGACACAGCGTTTAAAGTTAGCAGCCTGGGTCTAGTAGAAGCACCTGCTCCGACGTCTACTACCTGGCAAGCTGGAGACACAGCGTTTAAAGTTAGCAGTCTGGGGCTAGTAGAAGCGCCTGCTCCCACGTCTACTACCTGGCAAGCTGGAGACACAGCGTTTAAAGTTAGCAGGCCGGGGCTAGTAGAAGCACCTGCTCCCACGTCTGGTAAAGGCCGGTTGGGGGCACAGCGTTTAAAGTTAGCAGACTGGAGCTAGCAGAAGCACCTGCTCCAACGTCTGGTAAAGGCCGGTTGGGGAACAGCGTTTAAAGTTAGCAGACTGGAGCTAGCAGAAGCACCTGCTCCAACGTCTGGTAAAGGCCGGTTGGGTAGGGATGAGATAGGGAAGAGATAAGGGAACAGAGGATGGAGTTACGTCGGCAGACCAGTTGTGGTGGAACGGCGGGGCTTCGTGTTGGCAAAGGGTCCAGGCCAGTTGGCGAAAGAAGTATTGTGGTTGTCGTAATTTAGTTTGCGAGCAGTGAGATACGCCTGGCTCACGACTAATTAACTTCAGTACAGGGGCGTTAGCCACTATAGCCTCTCGGTAGCAGCTAGATAGCAGCGATGATCCGATGCAAAGGTCCAGAGCTTACTGCAAGGAAGTGGTGGACTAATGTAGTTCATGCAGTGTTGGGGAAGAGTCCGGGAGGCATCAGCTGTGTAGCCAAGTGATCACTGAGCGGGCCGGGAGGTGGGCCACTCTTTATCACTTTATCACAGTACTACGTCATACCTGACCAATGTCTGCCTGCTTGAATGCCAACAACTCAGATACACATTAAAACAAGAAATGACCCAGGGAGTCAATAGAATATTACTCAGAGAGGCACAAAACTAAAATAACATCCAAAATGGGTGAATATGAAATGACCCATGGCATCGATAGGACTTCACTCAGAGATAAAATAATATGGCTATCAAAATAGGTGAATATTTCCTTTAACCATCAATCAACTACCTCCAGATATCAGTGCATCAGATCTCCCTCTCTGCTCTACTAAACCCTGCTTCCTGTCCCACATAGACTCCTCCTGCAGGGTTCATCTCAGGTCTCTGATGTTTTAGATGTTCTCATAAGGAGGCAGCATCCCTCTATAAGATCACTGAGATGAGTTGATGAGAAGCCTCCTCTAATTCATGTGGAGTGGTTTGTCTGTCTCATTCTTTCTGTCTCCTTAACAGTGAGTCAACATGATCAGAATTCTTATCTCCATCACCATGGGTTACACAGCCTGGGCTGCAGGTATTCAGATCATTGATTTCATCAACTAATAATATCCTCATTTGATTGGTTTTCATGTTTCAAGTGAATATGTTTATTTATCTGTTGTTTCACCTCTTTCTCTCTCTCTGTCTCTCTCTCTCTCTCTCTCTCTGTCTCTCTCTCCCAGGTTCTTCTCTCAGTAATCAGGTTCACCAGAAACCTGCAGCCCTGTACAAGAACCAGGGAGAGTTGGCTAAGATGGAGTGTTCACATAGTATATCAAACTATAATCGTATCCTCTGGTACAAGCAATCCAACAACAGAGAATTTGTGTTTTTAGGATACATGGTAGGGACATCTGGATCTCCTGAGGCTGGATTTGATATAGAAGGAGATGCTAGTGCAGGTGGTACCAGCACCTTAACCATCAAACAACTAACTCCAAATAGCAGTGCTGTGTATTACTGTGCTGCTAGTTTACACGGTGCATCAGATCTCCCTCTCTGCTCTACAAAAATCTCCTCCCTGGTGTACTGTAGACTAATCACACCTGTATTAACATCACACTGTATCTGACTCTGATTCAATGCCAAAACACTCACCAGCTGGTCTAACAGAAAGGGGAGGTTCCCTCTGATATACAGGAGACCATGATACAGTATGGTATGATATCATGTCTTTCCTGTAGGTGGAGTTACAGCTCAACTAATCCATGTGGACTCACCAGACACAGTACCACAGTAAACTATGGTGTGTAGTAAGGAGTCTGAGAGTTGAAGATCCATGTCCTTTTGAATGTTCATCTGGACTCAGTGTTGAACTAACAATCTTTCACTGTTGGATATTTTCCACCTTTGAACGTGAATCTCTTGATTATTCTTGATCACAGATTAGATACTGTCTAAAATAATCTATAATTCCATATATTTACTGAATGACTACAGTAGTTCTAACAAACAGGTCTCTCTCTCCTCTTCTGTAACAGGTGAACTGCTCTGTTCCAGCGTTCTTCAGTCTCCATCTTCAGTATTACAGAGTTCTGGAGAAACTGCTGTCCTGTTCACACACTCTCCCAGCTATAACACCATACTGTGGTATCAGCAGGTGGAACACACTCTCCCCAGCTACAACACCATACTGTGGTATCAGCAGGTGGAACACACTCTCCCAGCTACAACACCATACTGTGGTATCAGCAGGTGGAACACACTCTCCCCAGCTACAACACCATACTGTGGTATCAGCAGGTGGAAAACACTCTCCCCAGCTACAACACCATACTGTGGTATCGGCAGGTGAAGCTGCTCTGATATATCTACCATGATGGGGTAAACCTAGAGACTTATGCAGATGTCTTAGACCGGTGCCCCACTAGGGAGGCTCTCTGAAAAAGTTCTTAATGTTTATTAATTGCCTTGCTCAACGTATCAATGGTACTAAAATACTACACAGGACTCTTAAAGAAATTAATTGAAATGTTAATTGTATTTTTTGATCACAGAGACAATGAGAAAATATGGGGTAAAAAAACTACTCATTCAAAAACTGTCTGAAATGGGCCTGGACAATAAGTCTTGCAAATGGTTTAAGAGCTATCTGACAGACAGGACACAATGTGTGCATTCTGATGGTGTTGAGAAGGAGTTTCTCTGGATATTAGGTCTACCACAGGGGTCAGCATTGGGACCAGTTCTCTTTACTATTCATATTAATAATATTGGTCTTTGTATTACCAATCCCTTGATATTAATCTGTATGCAGATGATATGGGTATGTATGCCATAAAACTGACCGTTAAAGCTACAGTGCCTTCAGAAAGTATTTAACCCCTTGACTTCTTCAACATTTTGTTGCGTAAGAGCCTGAATTCAAAATTTACCTAAATATGCTTTTTTTGTCACCATGTACACCCATTGCTCTTAATGACAATGTGTAAAAAAATGTTTTTAGAAATGTTTACAAATGCATTGTAAATGACATACACTGATATATCTCATTTACATAAGTATCAACTGCCCTGGGATTCTACAAACGTTTTGGCATCACTGTTCCTTCTTCATGTTAATCAATGCTCTGACAACAATTTTCAGGTCTTGCCATAGATTTTCATGCAGATTGGTGTCAAAACTGTAACTTGGCTTCTCAGGAACATTAGCAGATTTTCCTCTAAGATTTTGCGAGTGCTTAGCGCCACACCGTTTATTTTTATCCTGAAAACTCCCTAGAGTCCTTAATGATTACAAGCAGACCCATAACATGATGCAGCCACCACTATGCTTGAAAATATGGAGAGTTGTACTCAGTAATGTGTATTATCGAATTTGCCCCAAACATAACACGGTTGTTGCTATCGTGCTCTAATGTGACTAGAATGAAGCGTTTATATCGACAAACTTTCCGGGACATAAACATGTCTTATATTTGCAGAAAGCTTAAATTATTGTTAAATGATGGGGTAAACCAATTACCAGTAGTTATTACAGTGAAAAATACCATCTGATTGTTTGATGGGGTCCACAACAGACAAAACACTTTCATCACAGCAACTGGTTTGATACATTCACCTCTGAAGAACAAATAATGTACTTACATTCAGTAATCTAGTTTCTGATTAGGTTTAACCTAAGGGTCCCAGAGATAAAATATAGAATCAGTTTTGTTTGATAAAATCCAGTTTTATATTCTACAGTTTGACCCCACAGTTGTCTCTGGTCCACTACCACCCCATCCGGACATCTAGATGTGTGATATTTAGTTTAAAAGCTAATGATCTATCATGTATTACATTCCTGGGAGTTTGTATGTTCTCTATAGTTATGTGGTTGAAAATGAATAAATTGACCAAAAATGGCACATTTGGGCAAACTTCTGGCAGACTTTATCAAAATATTGTGCTGTAATGTAATTCTTCACTGGATCAGTCTGAAAATTGCTTCCATCTGGTGGCCAAAATGTAAAATACACATAGACTCCTATCAGAAAGTATGGCATTTCAAAGATGGAACAAAATGTTTTTTTGAAAACGCAATTTTTATTGTATCATCTTTTACCAGATATGTGAATTAATTATGTGTTAATTAATGTTTTCTCATACATTAATTTCATAGTTCCACAAACTTCAAAGTGTTTCTTTTCAAGAACAATGTATATTCTTACTTCAGGTCCTGAAGCTACAGGCAGATTCAGCAGAAAAATAAAAAAAGGTCCGAGCCTTAAATGATTGTACAGAACAAAACGTACAAGATCTCCAAAGCCTGTTTTAACTTCAGACCTTATTTCACAAAACCCCATTATTTCCCCCTTCATTTATACCATAGCAATGGTCAACGAACAAGAGGTAGAAAATGCTGACTCATTTCCGATTTTAAGGACTACAAGCTGGCGAGCTCTATAGGACAGAATATAATCTGTAAAGAGCTGATGGTCTCATCATGGACTGTAGGGGGACCTCTAACTTTAATAATGTGAATGTCTCTACAGTCTGAACCACTAATTAGCATGATGTATTCAGATCATCAGTCCCTCCCACTTCACTGACATGTTGAATATGGTGGAACCTGCCGTGGTCTACTGATTGGCATCTATTCATCTATGTGACACTCCTCTTGTTTTATATACATTGATACCAGACTCTTTCCAGCACTCCCACATATAACGTGATCAAACATGTTCACATTTCTCTTCACTGTTACTGTCTCACTGCTCTGTGCTGCAGGTACAGTTTCATAATGTTTCATTAATTTAACCAGGAAAGTTAAGAACAACATTCTTATTTACAATGAAGGACTTCTCTAGTTATTGATATTGATGTTTCCAAGCATATGTTCACTTCACCTGAGTCTTGATGTATTCAGGTCTAACTGTACCTAACTCTATTGATTTCATTTTCACTGTGTCCTTACAGGTCTTGTTGAGGGGAGTGAAGTCACTCAGTCACCCACCATACTCTGGGGAATGAAAGACAGTGATGCTCCGATGAACTGCAGTCACACTAAGGATTCTAGCTACTTCCAGATGTACTGGTACAGACAGCTTCCAGGAGAGGGAATGAAGCAGGTAGTCTTCATTACTCCCAGTTCTCAACCTGACTATTCAGGGGAATTCAGTGAAGACAAATTCTCAGCCAGAAAGGCTGTAGCTGAGAGTGGATCTTTCACAGTGAAGAAGTTGGAGACAGGAGACAGTGGGATGTACTTCTGTGCTGTGAGTCAACACAGTGATACAGACAACAAGTACAGCTGCACAAAAACCCCAGTATTTCAATAGGATGTAATATAATATGTAAACTGTAGGGGGACCTCTAACTCTAGTTCTTCTAAGATGGTCTCATCACATACTGCATACTGTAGGGGACCTCTAACTCTAGTTCTTCAACTGTAGGGGGTCTGATGGTCTCATCACATACTGTAGGGGGACCTCTAACTCTAGTTCTTCTAATGTCTGATGGGTTCATTGTCATGATCATGTAATCAGTCATGTTCACAGTGAGGTCCTATGAACAAGCTTTACAGTACAGGCTTCCTGACACTCCCTCTAACACTGTCACTATCCACCACCCTGAAGGAAACATGCTTCTACAACAGCCAATCTCCTTTCACCTCAGAGCTTCATCCAGGAGACACTCATATCACATCATCATCGTGTTCCTCAGCATATTCATCATCTTCATCATTATCTTCTTCATCATGATGTTCAGAGTTCTGATTCACCTGGCAGCTCTACCACTCTGGGTGACAGGTATTAAATCACTTACGATGAGAAGCATAACGATACTACGAATGTCATCAAACTGAATAAAATATCCTCTACCTCTCTCCTGTCTCTCTCTCCTCTCCCCTCTTCTCTCTCCCTCTCTCTCCCTCTCCTCTCTCTCTCCTCTCCTTTCTCTCTCTGTCCACAGGGCAGTTGTTTAGTAGCATGGTTCATCAGAGGCCTGTGGCACTAACAGAAGGTCCTGGAGGAGACGTTCAACTCACCTGCAGCCATACGATCCCTAACTACTACGTGATACTATGGTACAAACAGTCAGCAGGAGACACTGCTATGAAACTCATTGGTTATGCATATACCAAGTCAATAACCATGGAGAAATCATTTGAAAAGCACTTCAATGTGAGTGGAGATGGTGGGAAAGAGGCTTATCTTCATCTAGTGAGTCTGAGAGGACCTGAACACAGTGCAGTTTATTACTGTGCAGCCAGCCAACACAGTGATGTAGCCTTCCTCCTGTTCTCTACTAAAACCCTGTCTGATGGTAATATTAGACCACGGCTCAGAACACCTGCATCTGAGGTTTGACTTTGACTCAGGGCCAATGAATAAACACAGATGGATGATGGCATAAGGTGATATCTGTCCTGGTACAGTATACCAGTATATACAGTTTACTGTCATCACTCATTAGGAAGTTGATATCAAACCTCTAGACCAAATAATGTGGTTGATGTTGTTGTCTTGAAGATACGCTTCAGGTATTTCTTCAAAAAACATCCTATTTCTAATGTGATGACTGCAGAACCTATAACACAGATCAAATCTAAAGACTAAAAAAGACAAATACTTTAATGATTTAGATACCGGTATGTTCCACAATACACCTTTAAGTTGAACAGGAGACCTGTAGTTGAACAAGGGATCTGCTTGAATATCAACACAAGTTCTGACGTCAAAGTAATGTCATTTCCTTCCCCTCCGGCAGCTCAGTTCAGCTCCCCTTCTCTGTTGACTTATTCTCCTCTCCCCCCTATGGGCTCTGGTCTAAAGTAGTGCACTAGAAAGGGAATAGGGTGCCATTTGGGATGCTGACATACATTTGACACTCCCACTAGATGACATGACATCTCTGACTATCTGAAAACCCTTTCTCCTTGTCCATGTGACTCTTCTCTCCACAACCATCAACATGATCAAGCTTCTCATACATGTAGCAACTCTACCACTATGGGTGACAGGTACTAAATCCCTCATGAAAGATAGATTTACTACTGAAATATATTGCTGTCAATATGCTGAGTAATACTGTATATTTCAGATGGTCTGTTTTCATCCACAGGGCTGTCACAAACAGACAAAGTTCACCAGACTCCTACTGCAATACTAAAAGGACCTGAAGACAAAGTTAATCTCACCTGCAGCCACACTGTTTCAAGATATGACATGATACTGTGGTACCAACAGTCAGCCCAAAACACTGCTCTGAAACTCATTGGGTATGTGAGATACACCAGTCCAACGGTGGAAGATTCCTTTAAAGGCCGTTTTGATGTCAGTGGAGATGCTGCAGCTAATAAAATGGCGTATCTACATTTTCCCAAAGTGACAGAAGCTGAAGACAGTGCAGTGTATTTCTGTGCTGCTAGTGAAGCACAGTGTTTCACTATACCCTCTCTCCTCTACAAAAACCCTCTCTGATCCTCTCATATAATACTGACTACAGCTCTATACACCTGCACCTGTCTTCAACCACTTCAACAACACTTTGTTATGAACCATTTGATATCAAACAGATGGTAATGATACTGTTATAAGTGGCTAGTTTAGGTGGTTTAGGTATGAGTGCCTGGACCAGGGCTGGTGGTATTGGAGTGCCCTACGGGGCCTGAGGCAGGGCCGGTGGCATGGGAGGGCCCTACGGGGCCTGAGGCAGGGCTGGTGGCATGGGAGGGCCCTAAGGGGCCTGAGGCAGGGCTGGTGGCATGGGAGGGCCCTAAGGGGCCTGAGACAGGGCTGGTGGTATTGGAGTGCCCTACGGGGCCTGAGGCAGGGCTGGTGGCATGGGAGGGCCCTAAGGGGCCTGAGACAGGGCTGGTGGTACTGAAATACCTGGAGTGCCCCACTGGGGCAAGAGGCAGGGCTGGTGGCATGGGAGGGCCCAAAAGGGCCTGAGACAGGGCTGGTGGCATGGGAGGAACCCTACGGGGCCTGAGGCAGGGCTGGTGGCATGGGAGGGCCCTAAGGGGCCTGGAGGCAGGGCTGGTGGCATGGGAGTGCCCACGGGGCCCTGAGGCAGGGCAGTGGTGGCATGGGAGGGCCCTAAGGGGCCTGAGACAGGGCTGGTGGTATTGGAGTCTCCCTACGGGGCCTGAGGCAGGGCTGGTGGCATGGGAGGGCCCTACGGGGCCTGAGACAGGGCTGGTGGCATGGGAGGGCCCTAAGGGGCCTGAGACAGGGCTGGTGGTATTGGAGTGCCCTACGGGGCCTGAGGCAGGGCTGGTGGCATGGGAGGGCCCTAAGGGGCCTGAGACAGGGCTGGTGGTATTGGAGTGCCCTACGGGGCCTGAGGCAGGGCTGGTGGCATGGGAGGGCCCTACGGGGCCTGAGACAGGGCTGGTGGCATGGGAGGGCCCTAAGGGGCCTGAGACAGGGCCGGTGGTGTTGGAGGACTCTAGGTGGCCTGGGCTATGGAATGTGGTATGGGAGGGACCTAGGGAGCCTGGGCCAGGGAATTTGGTGTGTGAGTGCCCTGGGGGCCGGGGAATTTGGTATGGGAGGGCCCTCATACTTTCTCTGTCCAGACATGATCAGATACAAGGGCTACATACTGTATTGAGTGACTCAGCATGGGTGAATGAGTGTGTGTGTATATGTGTATGTGAAGTGTCTCAGTATGAGTGTGTGTGGCTGAGTGGTAGAGACCTGAGGATGGCTGAGTAGCAGAGACCTGAGGATGGCTGAGTGGTAGAGACCTGAGGATGGCTGAGTGGTAGAGACCTGAGGATGGCTGAGTGGTGGAGACCTGAGGTTGGCTGAGTGGTAGAGACCTGAGGATGGCTGAGTGGTAGAGACCTGAGGATGGCTGAGTAGTAGAGACCTGAGGATGGCTGAGTGGTAGAGACCTGAGGATGGCTGAGTGGTAGAGACCTGAGGATGGCTGAGTGGTAGAGACCTGAGGATGACTGAGTGGTAGAGTCCTGAGGATGGCTGAGTGGTAGAGACCTGAGGATGGCTGAGTGGTAGAGACCTGAGGATGTCTGAGTGGTAGAGACCTGAGGATGGCTGAGTGGTAGATCCCTGAGGATGGCTGAGTGGTAGAGACCTGAGGATGGCTGAGTGGTAGAGACCTGAGGATGGCTGAGTAGTAGAGACCTGAGGATGGCTGAGTGGTAGAGACCTGAGGATGGCTGAGTGGTGGAGACCTAAGGATGGCTGGGAGGTGGGACAAAGGAGGTATCAGAGGCATGCTGAGTGGGACTAGGGGCTCCGCAGTAATCTAAAACGATGATAATTATCCTCAATGACAATATTCAAGGCATATTGACATTTGAGAGAGACATAATGGGAGGCATAAAGCAATCAAGGGTGTTGATTGGGGGAGCTAGTGTCACGTTCTGACCATAGTTCTTTTGTGTTTTCCTTGTTTTAGTGTTTGTCAGGGTGTGAGCTGGGTGGGCATTCTATGTTGTGTGTCTAGTTTGTCCGTTTCTATGTATGGCCTGATATGAAACACGGTACTGTTTTTGGTTTTGGTTATTCACGTTACGTTTTGTAACGGTTTTCTTCTGGTGAAAGAGAGGCGGACCAAAATGCAGCGTGGTTAGTTTTGTACATCTTTAATTAATAAAGATGAAAATACAACAATCTACAAAACAAGAAACGTGAAAAAAACCAAACAGTCCTATCTGTTGCCACAAACACAAAGACAGGAACCATAACCCACAAAACCCAACACAAAACAGGCTACCTAAATATGGTTCCCAATCAGAGACAATGACTAACACCTGCCTCTGATTGAGAACCATATCAGGCCAAACATAGAAATAGACAAACCAGACACACAACATAAAATGCCCACCCAGCTCACGTCCTGACCAACACTAAAACAAGGAAAACACACCCGAATGATGGTCAGAACGTGACACGTTTATTGTTTTTGTATGGAGTGTGCAGTTTTATGTGTTTAAATAAACAACCATGGACACTTATCACCCCGCATATTGGTCCTCCGATCCTTCTCGCCTCTCCTCTTCAGACGAAGAGGAGGAAAACCATTACAACTAGCTAAGACAACAACGGGTAAGACAACAGCAGCTAATCAGCTAAGACAACAACAACAGGTAAAATCAAATCAAATCCAATTTATTTATATAGCCCTTCATACATCAGCTGATAACTCAAAGTGCTGTACAGATACCCAGCCTAAAACACCAAACAGCATGCAATGCAGGTGTAGAAGCACGTTGGCTGTAGCTAGCTAGCTTAGCTATAAATATTTAGCTGCAGATGTGTTGTTTCTTTACGTTGCTCGGCAGTTGAGGTAGCTAACGTTAGCCAACCGTTTTAACGTTAGCTGACGAGGAAAAACTCCCTAGAAAGGCCAAAACATAGGAAGAACCCTCGAGAGGAACCAGGCTATATGGGGTGGTCAGTCCTCTTCTGGCTGTGCCGGGTGGAGATTATAACAGAACATGGCCAAGATGTTCAAATGTTCATAAATGACCAGCATGGTCAAATAATAATAATCACAGGCAGAACAGTTGAAACTGGAGCAGCAGCACGGCCAGGTGGACTGGGGACAACAAGGAGTCCTCATGTCAGGTAGTCCTGAGGCATGGTCCTAGGGCTCAGGTCCTCCGAGAGAGAGAAAGAAAGAGAGAAAGAGAGAATTAGAGAGAGCATACTTAAATTCACACAGGACACCGGATAGGACAGGAGAAGTACTCCAGATATAACAAACTAACCCTAGCCCCCGACACATGAGCTACTGCAGCATAAATACTGGAGGCTGAGACAGGAGGGGTCAGGACACAATGTGGCCCCATCCGATGATACCCCCGGACAGGGATAAACAGGAAGGATATAACCCCACCCACTTTGCCAAAGCACAGCCCCCACACCACGCGAGGGATATCTTCAACCACCAACTTACCCTTACCATCCTGAGACGAGGCCGAGTATAGCCCATAAAGATCTCCGCCGCGACACAACCCAAGGGGGGGGGGCGCCAACCCAGACAGGAAGATCACATCAGTGACTCAATCCACTCAAATAACGCACCCCTCCTAGGGACGGCATGAAAGAGCACCAGTAAGCCAGTGACTCAGCCCCTGTAATAGGGTTAGAGGCAGATTAATGAACAGTCCAGCAGCCATCAGCTATGAAGCCAAGTGATCATAGGGTCCAGTGTACAACAATAGATGGAACAGGGAAGCTGCTGGGTAGTTGTTACTACCTAACAAGCTGGGGACACAGCGTTTAAAGTTAACAGGCCGGGGCAAGTAGAAGCACCTGCTCCCACGTCTACTACCTAGCGAGCTGGTGACACAGCGTTGAAAGTTAGCAGTATGGGGCTAGTAGAAGCACCTGCTCCAACGTCTACTACCTAGCAAGCTGGAGACACAGCGTTTAAAGTTAGCAGCCTGGGGCTAGTAGAAGCACCTGCTCCGACGTCTACTACCTGGCAAGCTGGAGACACAGCGTTTAAAGTTAGCAGTCTGGGGCTAGTAGAAGCGCCTGCTCCCACGTCTACTACCTAGCAAGCTGGAGACACAGCGTTTAAAGTTAGCAGCCTGGGTCTAGTAGAAGCACCTGCTCCGACGTCTACTACCTGGCAAGCTGGAGACACAGCGTTTAAAGTTAGCAGACTGGGGCTAGCAGAAGCACCTGCTCCAACGTCTGGTAAAGGCCGGTTGGGGGAACAGCGTTTAAAGTTAGCAGGCCGGAGATGTAGAAGCACCTGCTCCCACGTCTGGTAAAGGCCGGTTGGGTAGGGATAAGATAGGGAAGAGATAATGGAACAGAGGATGGAGTTACGTCGGCAGACCAGTTGTGGTGGAACGGCGGGGCTTCGTGTTGGCAAAGGGTCCAGGCCTGTTGGTGAAAGAAGTATTGTGGTTGTCGTAATTTAGTTTACTAGCCGTGAGATACGCCTGGCTAACATCTAACTGGTGCTAGCTTCAGGACAGGGGCGTTAGCCACTATAGCTTCTCGGTAGCAGCTAGCAAGCAGCGATGATCCGATGCAAAGGTCCAGAGCTTACTGCAAGGATCCGGTGGACTAATGTAGTTCATGCAGTGTTGGGGAAGAGTCCGGAAGGCATCAGCTGTGTAGCCAAGTGATCACTGAGCGGGCCGGGAGGTGGGCCACTCTTTATCACTTTATCACAGTACTACGTCATACCTGACCAATGTCTGCCTGCTTGAATGCCAACAACTCAGATACACATTAAAACAAGAAATGACCCAGGGAGTCAATAGAATATTACTCAGAGAAGCACAAAACTAAAATAACATCCAAAATGGGTGAATATGAAATGACCCATGGCATCGATAGGACCTCACTCAGAGATTTACATTTACATTTACATTTAAGTCATTTAGCAGACGCTCTTATCCAGAGCGACTTACAAATTGATGAATTCCCCTTCTGACATCAGTGGAACAGCCACTTTACAATAGTGCATCTAAATCATTTAAGGGGGGGGGGGGGGTGAGAAGGATTACTTTATCCTATCCTAGGTATTCCTTGAAGAGGTGGGGTTTCAGGTGTCTCCGGAAGGTGGTGATTGACTCCGCTGTCCTGGCGTCGTGAGGGAGTTTGTTCCACCATTATAGCTATAAAATAATATATCTATCAAAATGGGTGAATATTTCCTTTAACCATCAATCAACTACCTCCAGATATCAGTGCATCAGATCTCTCTCTCTGCTCTACTAAACCCTGCTTCCTGTCCCACATAGACTCCTCCTGCAGGGTTCATCTCAGGTCTCTGATGGTTTCGATGTTCTCAGAAGGAGGCAGCATCCCTCTATAAGATCACTGAGATGAGTTGATGAGAAGCCTCCTCTAATTCATGTGGAGTGGTTTGTCTGTCTCATTCTTTCTGTCTCCTTAACAGTGAGTCAACATGATCAGAATTCTTATCTCCATCACCATGGGTTACACAGCCTGGGCTGCAGGTATTCAGATCATTGATTTCATCAACTACTAATATCCTCATTTGATAGTTTTTTTTTTGTGTTTCAAGTGAACATGTTTCTTTATCTGTTGTTTCACCTCACTATCTCTCTCTCTCTCTGTCTCTCTCTCTCTGTCTCTCTCTCTCTCTGTCTTTCTCTCTCTCTCTCCAGGTTCTTCTCTCAGTAACCAGGTTCACCAAACACCTGCAGCCCTGTACAAGAACCAGGGAGAGTTGGCTAAGATGGAGTGTTCACATAGTATATCAACCTATAATGTCATCCTCTGGTACAAGCAATCCAACTACAGAGAATTAATGCTATTAGGATACATGATCGGGACATCTGGATCTCCTGAGGCTGGATTTGATATAGAAGGAGATGCTAGTGCAGGTGGTACCAGCACCTTAACCATCAAACAACTAACTCCAAATAGCAGTGCTGTGTATTACTGTGCTGCTAGTTTACACAGTGCATCAGATCTCCCTCTCTGCTCTACAAAAACCTCCTCACTGGTGTACTGTAGACTAATCACACCTGTATTAACATCACACTGTATCTGACTCTGATTCAATGCCAAAACACTCACCAGCTGGTCTAACAGAAAGGGGAGGTTCCCTCTGATATACAGGAGACCATGATACAGTATGGTATGATATCATGTCTTTCCTGTAGGTGGAGTTACAGCTCAACTAATCCATGTGGACTCACCAGACACAGTACCACAGTAAACTATGGTGTGTAGTAAGGAGTCTGAGAGTTGAAGATCCATGTCCTTTTGAATGTTCATCTGGACTCAGTGTTGAACTATACACACTGTGGTATCAGCAGGTGGAACACACTCTCCCCAGCTACAACACCATACTGTGGTATCAGCAGGTGGAACACACTCTCCCAGCTACAACACCATACTGTGGTATCAGCAGGTGGAACAGACTCTCCCCAGCTACAACACCATACTGTGGTATCAGCAGGTGGAACACACTCTCCCAGCTATAACACCATACTGTGGTATCAGCAGGTGGAACACACTCTCCCAGCTATAACACCATACTGTGGTATCAGCAGGTGGAACACACTCTCCCAGCTACAACACCATACTGTGGTATCAGCAGGTGGAACACACTCTCCCAGCTACAACACCATACTGTGCTATCAGCAGGTGGAACACACTCTCCCAGCTATAACACCATACTGTGGTATCAGCAGGTGGAACACACTCTCCCAGCTACAACACCATGCTGTGGTATCAGCAGGTGGAACACACTCTCCCAGCTACAACACCATACTGTGGTATCAGCAGGCATTTTATAAATGTCTCTACTGTAGGATGGTTTGGGGCTTCTATAAATGCCTCTAATGTATGATGGTATGGGGCTAAATGTCTCTACTGTAGGATGGTATGGGGCTTCTATAAATGTCTCTACTGCAGGATGGTATGGGGCTTCTATAAATGTCTCTACTGCAGGATGGTATGGGGCTTCTATAAATGTCTCTACTGTAGGATGGTATGGGACTTCTATAAATGTCTCTACTGCAGGATGGTATGGGGCTTCTATAAATGTCTCTACTGTAGGATGGTGTGGGGCTTCTATAAATGTCTCTACTGTAGGATGGTATGGGGCTTCTATAAATGTCTCTACTGTAGTATGGTGTGGGGCTTCTATAAATGTCTCTACTGTAGGATGGTATGGGGCTTCTATAAATGTCTCTACTGTAGGATGGTGTGGGACTTCTATAAATGTCTCTACTGTAGGATGGTATGGGGCTTCTATAAATGTCTCTACTGTAGGATGGTATGGGGCTTCTATAAATGTCTCTACTGTAGGATGGTATGGGGCTTCTATAAATGTCTCTACTGTAGGATGGTGTGGGACTTCTATAAATGTCTCTACTGTAGGATGGTATGGGGCTAAATGTCTCTACTGTAGGATGGTGTGGGGCTTCTATAAATGTCTCTACTGTAGGATGGTATGGGGCTTCTATAAATGTCTCTACTGTAGGATGGTATGGGGCTTCTATAAATGTCTCTACTGTAGTATGGTGTGGGGCTTCTATAAATGTCTCTACTGTAGGATGGTATGGGGCTTCTATAAATGTCTCTACTGCAGGATGGTGTGGGGCTTCTATAAAAAAAATAAGTGCACTATATAAGGAATAGGGTGCCATTGAACAAAAATCACTTGGGAGGATCATGACTGTACCACCTATGGATTGTGGATGTCGTATCCTGTTTGGATTGTGATGTCATATCCTGTTTTATATATTCTTCCCACATGAGTTAAAAATGACTCAGTTCCTCTGATGTTGTTCTCGTTGACAACATGTTCCATTTCCTCATCACATTCTCTGTCTTACTTATTTGCCTTATGGGTAATAGGCCTAATACACATTTTGAAAATCATCAAATATTTTGATGTCCAGAATGGGCATATCTGTGTATGTGTCCATCCATTGGGGTATAAGGGCCCAATGTGGACATATTTTCATCCATCACTTGAAGTAAAATATCTTCTCTCCACCTCTACCCAGGTCTCTCTCTCAGCCTTGAGGTTCACCAGACTCCCTCTGAAGTCTTACTGAAACGTGGAGAGAACCTTCAGATCTTCTGCCACCATGAGAGAACTAACTACAGACTGATGCAGTGGTTCCAGCAGTCACCGGGAGAAAAACAACTAAAATGTATAGCCTATTTATTGTTTAAGTCTCAAACCACGTACATTGAAGAACACCTAAACGTGAGTGGGGATTTGAGTCAGAGCGACCCGAAGAATGTTTCTCTGAACATGTTCAACCTTAAAGGTCCCGATCACAGTGCAGTGTATTACTGTGCTGCAAGTGAAGGCCACAGTGTTGTAGATTCCCCCTCTGCACTCCAAAAACCCTGTGTGACACAATCTGTCTCACTGTAGTAAACTATTTAACAGAACACCTCCCTCACACCCGCGTTGAGGTCTGGATTTGATCCGATATACTGTAACCACAACTAGAATGAGTAGAACGGGCCTCCTCATTCAAGTCAATGATGTCATAATGGGTGGACTGGACGGGCCTCCTCATTCAAGTCAATGATGTCATAATGGGTGGACTGGACGGGCCTCCTCATTCAAGTCAATGATGTCATAATGGGTGGACTGGACGGTCCTCCTCATTCAAGTCAATGATGTCATAATGGGTGGACTGGACGGTCCTCCTCATTCAAGTCAATGATGTCATAATGGGTGGACTGGACGGTCCTCCTCATTCAAGTCAATGATGTCATAATGGGTGGACTGGCAGCCATCCTTTCTAGACATTATATCTCTGTGACTGGGACAACGTTCTGCAGTTACATCGCTGATGAGGTCACTTCCTGTCCCTCTTTCCCCTCTCCAGTCAGTTCAGATGAGATGCTGGTTAGTTGTTGACGTTCAGCTCAAGACTCAACATGATCAGAACCCTCTTACTCGGTTGGCTCTCAGGTAATAACAGTAATCTGACTTCGATATGGGCACTTGTTTAGATGTACAGTACGGGTATTATGTATCTTCGTCTCTTACCTATGAACAATTAAAGATAATGTCTTCTCTCCATCTCTCCTCAGGTCTCTGTCTCAGTGTTGAGGTTCACCAGACTCCCTCTGCAGTCTTCAGCAGACCTGGAGAGAATGTTCAACTCTTCTGCCAACATCAGAAAACAGACTACACACTAATGTTGTGGTACCAGAAACCACGAGGAGAAACAGCTCTGAAACTCATTGGAAATCTGTATCATAAAAATCCAACCATTGAGAGTTCATATGAAAAGCATTTTAATATGAGTGGGGATTTGGGTGGAGGTGGCCCAAAGAATGCCTCTCTGAACATGTTCAACTTGAGACGACCCCAACACAGTGCTGTGTATTTCTGTGCTGCTAGTAAGGCACAGTGTTGCAGATTCCCCTGTCTACACTGCAAAAACCTTCTCTCATTCACTGTCTCAGTACAGCTGTCTGATGCCACGCCACATTCTGTCATTACATCACTGATGAGGTCACTTCCTGTTCCACCTCTCCAGTCAGTTCAGATGAGATGAGATGAGATGAGATGTCAGTTGGTTGTCAACGATCACTAAGTCAACATGATCACACCTGTTATCATTATCACTGTCCAACTCTTCTGGATTACAGGTAATTTAAACTTCAGATATTTAGTAGTTCCCTACGTTACTTATTAAACATGAAAATGTAACAATTTGCCTAAATGTGTACAAATAATTACAAATTATATGTTTTCTTCAAACTTGAGAAATGGTGGTACAATCCTTTGTTGTGTCCTCTGTCTCCGCCCAGGTGTCTCTCTCAGTAAACCAGTGTACCAGTCTCCCTCTACGTCGCTGGCGATTCCTAATGACTCTGTCACACTCAACTGCAGTCATACAATCCCCAGCTATGACACAGTCCTCTGGTACAAGCGTTCTGTGGAAGACACGGCTCTAAACCTCATCGCTTATATATACTACAAAACCCCAACAGTTGAACCCTCATATAAAGGTTACTTTGACGTGAAAGGAGATGGAGAGAACGATGCCTTCCTTCATATCCTCAAACCGAGACAAAATGCAGACAGTGGGGAGTATTTCTGTGCTGTCAGTCTACACGGTGGTACAGAGACCTAGTCTACTCTACAAAAACCTCTATCTGACACTACATCAAAACACCTGCATTAAACCACATGAAGGAGCAGGCTTCTGTTCAGATACTATCAACACCTGCATTAAACCACATCAACTAACAGACATATGTTCAGAGAGAGAGAGTGGGGGAGAGGAGACAGAAGGAGAGAGAGAGCGAGAGAGAGAGAGAGAGATTGGGAGGAGAGAAAGAGAAAGAGAGACAAAGAGAGTGAGATCAGAGCATATGCATGGAGATAGAGACAGAGAGAATCTAGTTTCAAGGACCAAATGAAATTGAGAGGAAACGCAGAACAGTATTGTGATTTAAGCGTTTCCAACCTGACTCAAGAAGACAGTGCAGTGTATTTCTGTGCTGCTAGAGAGCACCGTGCAGCAGATCCTGTCTCAGCCCTACAAAAACCACATCTCAAATACAAAGTCACACCTCACACCTCCACTGAACCATATAAACATCCTCACTACTAAACATCCTCAATACTAAACATCCTCAATACTAAACATCCTCAACACTAAACATCCTCAACACTAAACATCCTCAATACTAAACATCCTCAACACTAAACATCCTCAACACTAAACATCCTCAATACTAAACATCCTCAATACTAAACATCCTCAATACTAAACATCCTCATTACTAAACATCCTCACTACTAAACATCCTCACTACTAAACATCCTCAATACTAAACATCCTCAATACTAAACATCCTCAACACTAAACATCCTCAATACTAAACATCCTCAATACTAAACATCCTCAATACTAAACATCCTCAATACTAAACATCCTCAATACTAAACATCCTCAATACTAAACATCCTCACTACTAAACATCCTCAATACTAAACATCCTCAATACTAAACATCCTCACTACTAAACATCCTCAATACTAAACATCCTCAATACTAAACATCCTCAATATTAAACATCCTCACTACTAAACATCCTCACTACTAAACATCCTCATTACTAAACATCCTCAATACTAAACATCCTCAATACTAAACATCCTCAACACTAAACATCCTCACTACTAAACATCCTCAATACTAAACATCCTCACTACTAAACATCCTCAACACTAAACATCCTCAATACTAAACATCCTCAATACTAAACATCCTCATTACTAAACATCCTCAATACTAAACATCCTCATTATTAAACATCCTCACTACTAAACATCCTCAATACTAAACATCCTCATTACTAAACATCCTCAATACTAAACATCCTCAATACTAAACATCCTCAACACTAAACATCCTCAATACTAAACATCCTCAATACTAAACATCCTCACTACTAAACATCCTCAACACTAAACATCCTCAATACTAAACATCCTCAATACTAAACATCCTCAATACTAAACATCCTCATTACTAAACATCCTCAATACTAAACATCCTCATTATTAAACATCCTCACTACTAAACATCCTCAATATTAAACATCCTCAATACTAAACATCCTCAATACTAAACATCCTCACTACTAAACATCCTCATTACTAAACATCCTCAATACTAAACATCCTCAATATTAAACATCCTCATTACTAAACATCCTCAATACTAAACATCCTCAATACTAAACATCCACCATACAAAACTCCTAAAGAACTGCAACATTTAGGATTTATTTTCTTCAAAATCAAGAGGCATTTCTTTTTTGCAAATTCTGTTTTGTTTTATGTTACTGTACCACTACCTTCCAGCTGATCCAGCAGAGGGCAGTAATGTTCCACTGTACTGTAAGCCGATAGGTCAGCTATAAGCTCCTCCCACCTCAGAACAAAGACATACTGTAGATCATAGAACTCTACAGCTCAGACAGACAAACAGACGGACAAGCCGACAGACAGCATGATCAGAGTTCTCCTCAGAGCCACTGTCTCACTCCTCTGGCTATCAGGTGAAGACTATGTTCAGTATATCAGGTGAAGGTAAGGTTCATTATCAGGTGAAGGTAAGGTTCAGTATATCAGGTGAAGGTAAGGTTCAGTATATCAGGTGAAGGTACGGTTCAGTATATCAGGTGAAGGTAAGGTTTAGTATATCAGGTGAAGGTAAGGTTCATTATTAGGTCAAGGTAAGGTTCAGTATATCAGGTGAAGGTAAGGTTCAGTATATCAGGTCAAGGTAAGGTTCAGTATATCAGGTGAAGGTAAGGTTCAGTATATCAGGTGAAGGTAAGGTTTAGTATATCAGGTGAAGGTAAGGTTCATTATTAGGTGAAGGTAAGGTTCAGTATATCAGGTGAAGGTACGGTTCAGTATATCAGGTGAAGGTAAGGTTTAGTATATCAGGTGAAGGTAAGGTTCATTATTAGGTGAAGGTAAGGTTCAGTATATCAGGTGAAGGTAAGGTTCAGTATATCAGGTGAAGGTACGGTTCAGTATATCAGGTGAAGGTAAGGTTCAGTATATCAGGTGAAGGTACGGTTCAGTATATCAGGTGAAGGTAAGGTTCAGTATATCAGGTGAAGGTAAGGTTCAGTATATCAGGTGAAGGTAAGGTTCATTATCAGGTGAAGGTAAGGTTCAGTATATCAGGTGAAGGTACGGTTCAGTATATCAGGTGAAGGTAAGGTTCAGTATATTAGGTGAAGGTGAGGTTCATTATTAGGTGAAGGTAAGGTTCATTATTAGGTGAAGGGAAGGTTCAGTATATCAGGTGAAGGTAAGGTTCAGTATATCAGGTGAAGGTACGGTTCAGTATATCAGGTGAAGGTAAGGTTCAGTATATCAGGTGAAGGTAAGGTTCAGTATATCAGGTGAAGGTAAGGTTCATTATCAGGTGAAGGTAAGGTTCAGTATATCAGGTGAAGGTACGGTTCAGTATATCAGGTGAAGGTAAGGTTCAGTATATTAGGTGAAGGTGAGGTTCATTATTAGGTGAAGGTAAGGTTCATTATTAGGTGAAGGGAAGGTTCAGTATATCAGGTGAAGGTAAGGTTCAGTATATTAGGTGAAGGTGAGGTTCATTATTAGGTGAAGGTAAGGTTCAGTATATCAGGTGAAGGTAAGGTTCAGTATATCCGGTGAAGGTAAGGTTCATTATTAGGTGAAGGTAAGGTTCATTATATCAGGTCAGGGTAAGGTTCAGTATATCAGGTGAAGGTAAGGTTCATTATTAGGTGAAGGTAAGGTTCAGTATATCAGGTGAAGGTAAGGTTAGGTATATCCGGTGAAGGTAAGGTTCATTATTAGGTGAAGGTAAGGTTCATTATATCAGGTCAGGGTAAGGTTCAGTATATCAGGTGAAGGTAAGGTTCATTATTAGGTGAAGGTAAGGTTCAGTATATCAGGTGAAGGTAAGGTTCAGTATATCAGGTGAAGGTAAGGTTCAGTATATCAGGTGAGGGTAAGGTTCAGTATATCAGGTGAAGGTAAGGTTCAGTATATCAGGTGAAGGTAAGGTTCAGTATATCAGGTGAAGGTACGGTTCAGTATATCAGGTGAAGGTACGGTTCAGTATATCAGGTGAAGGTAAGGTTCAGTATATCAGGTGAAGGTAAGGTTCATTATTAGGTGAAGGTAAGGTTCAGTATATTAGGTGAAGGTAAGGTTCAGTATATCAGTTGAAGGTACGGTTCAGTATATCAGGTGAAGGTAAGGTTCAGTATATCAGGTGAAGGTTGGGTTCAGTATATCAGGTGAAGGTAAGGTTCAGTATATCAGGTGAAGGTTGGGTTCAGTATATCAGGTGAAGGTAAGGTTCAGTATATCAGGTGAAGGTAAGGTTCAGTATATCAGGTGAAGGTAAGGTTCAGTATATCAGGTGAAGGTAAGGTTCAGTGGTTCAGGTAAGGTTCAGTATATCAGGTGAAGGTAAGGTTCAGTATATCAGGTGAAGGTAAGGTTCAGTATATCAGGTGAAGGTAAGGTTCAGTATATCAGGTGAAGGTAAGGTTCAGTATATCAGGTGAAGGTAAGGTTTAGTATATCAGGTGAAGGTAAGGTTCATTATTAGGTGAAGGTAAGGTTCAGTATATCAGGTGAAGGTACGGTTCAGTATATCAGGTGAAGGTAAGGTTCAGTATATCAGGTGAAGGTAAGGTTTAGTATATCAGGTGAAGGTAAGGTTCATTATTAGGTGAAGGTAAGGTTCAGTATATCAGGTGAAGGTACGGTTCAGTATATCAGGTGAAGGTAAGGTTCAGTATATCAGGTGAAGGTAAGGTTTAGTATATCAGGTGAAGGTAAGGTTCATTATTAGGTGAAGGTAAGGTTCAGTATATCAGGTGAAGGTACGGTTCAGTATATCGGTTGAAGGTAAGGTTCAGTATATCAGGTGAAGGTAAGGTTCATTATCAGGTGAAGGTAAGGTTTAGTATATCAGGTGAAGGTAAGGTTCAGTATATCAGGTGAAGGTAAGGTTCAGTATATCAGGTGAAGGTAAGGTTTAGTATATCCGGTGAAGGTAAGGTTCAGTATATCAGGAGAAGGTAAGGTTCAGTATATCAGGTGAAGGTAAGGTTCAGTATATCAGGTGAGGGTAAGGTTCAGTATATCAGGTGAAGGTAAGGTTCATTATTAGGTGAAGGTAAGGTTCAGTATATCAGGTGAAGGTAAGGTTCATTATTAGGTGAAGGTAAGGTTCATTATTAGGTGAAGGTAAGGTTCAGTATATTAGGTGAAGGTAAGGTTCAGTATATCAGGTAAAGGTAAGGTTCAGTATATCAGGTGAAGGTAAGGTTCATTATCAGGTGAAGGTAAGGTTCATTATATCAGGTGAAGGTAAGGTTCATTATATCAGGTGAAGGTAAGGTTCAGTATATCAGGTGAAGGTAAGGTTCAGTATATCAGGTGAAGGTAAGGTTCATTATCAGGTGAAGGTAAGGTTCATTATTAGGTGAAGGTAAGGTTCATTATATCAGGTGAAAGTAAGGTTCAGTATATCAGTTGAAGGTAAGGTTCATTATATCAGGTGAAGGTAAGGTTCAGTATATCAGGTGAAGGTAAGGTTCAGTATATCAGGTGAAGGTAAGGTTCAGTATATCAGGTGAGGGTAAGGTTCAGTATATCAGGTGATGGTAAGGTTCAGTATATCAGGTGAAGGTAAGGTTCAGTATATCAGGTGAAGGTACATGATTACACTACCAGTCAAATTTCTAGAACACCTAATCATTCAAGGGTTTTTCTTTATTTTTACGTCAAAATGATAAAATAACACAAGTGAATCATGTGGTAACCAAAAAAGTATTATTCAAATTAGCCACCCTTTGCCTTGGTGACAGCTTTGCGCGCTCTTGGCATTCTCTCAACCAGCTTCATGAGGTAGTCACCTGGAATGCATTTCAATTTTGTGTGCCTTCTAAAAATAATTTTTTCCTTAATGCGTTTGAGCCAATCAGTTGTGTTGTGACAAGGTAGGGGGGATAAACCGAAGATAGCCCTATTTGGCAAAACGGTAAATAAGAATTTGTTCTTATTTAGACTGATACATGCCTAGTTAAATAAAGGTTAAATTAAAAATTAAAACATGTAATATTATGGCAAGAAAAGCTCAAATGAGCAAAGAGAAATGACAGTCCATCATTACTTTAAGACATGAAGGTCAGTCAATCTGGAAAATTTCAAGAACTTCAAAAGTTTCTTCAAGTGCAAACGCATAAACCATCAAGTGCTATGATGAAACTGGCTCTCATGAGGACCGCCACTGGAAAGGAAAACCCAGAGTTACCTCTGCTGCAGAGGATAACTTCATTAGAGTTACCAGCCTCAGAAATTGCAGCCCAAATAAATGCTTCAGAGTTCAAGTAACAGACACATCTCAACATCAACTGTTCAGAGGAGAATCAGGCCTTCATGGTCGAATTGCTGTAAAGAAAACACTACTAAATGACACCAATAAGAATACGAGACTTACTTGGGCCGAGAAACAGGAGCAATGGACATTAGACTGGTGGAAATTTGTCCTTTGGTCTGGAGTCCAAATTGGAGAATTTTGGTTACTACCGCTGTGTCTTTGTGAGATGCAGGTGAACTGATGATCTCCGCATGTGTGGTTTCCAACGTGAAGCATGGAGGAGGAGGTGTTTTGGTGTGGGGGTGTTTGCTGGTGAAACTGTTTGTGATTTATTTAGAATTCAAGGCACACTTAACCAGCATGGCTACCACAGCCTTCTGCAGCGATACGCCTTCCCATCTGGTTTGGGCTTAGTGGAACTATCATTTGTTTTCCAACAGGACAATGATCCAACACACCTCCAGGCTGTGGAAGGGCTATTTGACCAAGAAGGAGAGTGATGGAGAGCTGCGTCAGATGACATGGCCTCCACATTCCCCCGACCTCAACCAAATTGAGATGGTTTGGGATGAGTCGGACCGCAGAGTGAAGGAAAAGCAGTCAACAAGTGCTCAGAATATGTGGGAAGTCAATCAAAACTGTTGGAACAGCATTCCAGGTGAATGCTGGTTCAGAGAATGCCAAGAGTGTGCAAAGCTGTCATCAAGGTTAATTAATCTCAAATATAAATAAATCTTGATTTGTTCAACAGTTTTTTGATTACTACATGATTCCATATGTGTTAATTCATAGTTTTGATGTCTTCACTATTATTATGCAATGTAGAAAATAGTCAAAATAAAGAAAAATCCTTGAATTAGTAGTGTTCTAAAACTTTATGTATGTTTAAAAAAAAATACAAACTCATTAAAAATGCAAAGGAGTCAAGAAGTATTCAACCCCTTTGTTATGCCTAAATAAGTTCAGGAGTAAAAATGTGCTGAACAAGTCACATAATAAGTTGCATGGATTCACTCTGTGTGTAAAAATCATGTTTAACGTGATGTTTGAATGACTACCTCCTCTCTGTACTCTCTGTACTCCACACATACAATTATCTCTAAGGTCCCACAAAGACCAGGGAGGTTTTCCAATGTCTCGCAAAGAAGGGCACCTATTGGTAGATGGGTAAAAATAAAAATGCAGACATTGAACATCCCTTTGAGCATGGTGTCGTTTTCAATTACACTTTGAATGGTGTAACAATACACCCAGTCACTACAAAGATACTGGTGTCCTTTCTAACTCAGTTGCCAGAGAGGAAGGACACCGCTCAGGGATTTCAACATGAGGCCAATGATGACTTTAAAACAGTTACAGAGTTTAAAGGCTGTGATAGGAGAAAACAGAGGATGGATTCACAACATTGTAGTTACTCCACAATACTAACCTCAATGACAGAGTGAAAAGAAGGAAGCCTGTACAGAAAAAAATATCCCAAAACATGCATCCTGTTTGCAATAAGGCACTAAAGTAACACTGCAACAAATGTGGCAAAGAAATTAATTAGTTATCTTTGGGGCAAAATCCATCACAACACATCACTGAGTACCACTCTTCATATTTTCAAGCATGGTGGTGGCTGCATCATGTTATGGGTATGCTTGTCATCGGCAAAGACGAGGGAGTTTTTTAGGATAAAAATAAATGGAATAGAGCTAAGCACAGGTAAAATCCTAAAGGAAAACCTGGTTCGGTTTGCTTTAGAAAAGACAGTGGGAGACAAATTCACCTTTCAGCAGGACAATAGCCTAAAACACAAGGCCAAATCTCCACTGGAGTTGCTTACCAAGACGACATTGAATGTTCCTGAGTGGCCTAGTTACAGTTTTGACTTAAACCTGCTTGAAAATCCAGGACAAGACTTGAAAATGGCTGTCTAGCAATGATCAACAACCAACTTGACAGAGATTGAAGAATAAAACAATTTTAAAAAATAAACTACTAGCCAGGTTATGAGTTCCCAGCTGAATCACTGAGCTATGAGACAGAGTTCCCAGTGGGATCACTGAGCTATGAGACAGAGTTCCCAGCTGAATCACTGAGCTATGAGACAGAGTTCCCAGCTGGATCACTGAGCTATGAGACAGAGTTCCCAGCTGGATCACTGAGCTATGAGACAGAGTTCCCAGCTGAATCATTGAGCTATGAGACAGAGTTCCCAGCTGAATCACTGAGCTATGAGACAGAGTTCCCAGCGGATTAGTGAGCTATGAGACAGAGTTTAAGTCTGTATTCAAGGTGTGGAGCCCAGAGAGCCAGGAGTGCAGTAGGATCTCAGTAAGGCAGTGGTCTCTGACAGTACAGGGATCAGGCAGTGTATCTGTTTGCTGCCAATCAACCAGTGAAACAGGTGTACTTCAACTTGGGAGGCTGCCAAGGAGGCACTATCTGGCACCTGACTGACCTGGCCCTCTCGGTGAAGATACTGTAGGCAGGATGTCTATCTGACAGGGGGAGGAACAGCCTGGCAGGATGTCTATCTGACAGGGGGAGGAACAGCCTGGCAGGATGTCTATCCGACAGGGGGAGGAACAGCCTGGCAAGATGTCTATCTGACAGGGGGAGGAACAGCCTGGCAGGATGTCTATCTGACAGGGGGAGGAACAGCCTGGCAGGATGTCTATCCGACAGGGGGAGGAACAGCCCAGCAAGATGTCTATCTGACAGAGGGAGGAACAGCCCAGCAAGATGTTTATCCGACAGGGGGAGGAACAGCCCAGCAAGATGTCTATCTGACAGGGGGTGGAACAGCCTAGCAAGATGTCTATCCGACAGGGGGAGGAACAGCCCAGCAAGATGTCTATCTGACAGGGGGAGGAACAGCCTAGCAAGATGTTTATCCGACAGGGGGAGGAACAGCCCAGCAAGATGTTTATCCGACAGGGGGAGGAACAGCCCAGCAAGATGTTTATCCGACAGGGGGAGGAACAGCCCAGCAAGATGTTTATCTGACAGGGGGAGGAACAGCCTAGCAAGATGTCTATCTGACAGGGGGAGGAACAGCCTAGCAAGATGTTTTTCTGACAGGGGGAGGAACAGCCTAGCAAGATGTTTATCTGACAGGGGGAGGAACAGCCTGGCAGGATGTCTATCTGACAGGGGGAGGAACAGCCTGGCAGGATGTCTATCTGACAGGGGGAGGAACAGCCTGGCAGGATGTCTATCCGACAGGGGGAGGCACAGCCTAGCAAGATGTTTTTCTGACATGGGGAGGAACAGCCTGGCAGGATGTCTCTCTGACAGGGGGAGGAACAGCCTGGCAGGATGTCTATCTGACAGGGGGAGGAACAGCCTGGCAGGATGTCTCTCTGACAGGGGAGGAACAGCCTGGCAGGATGTCTCTCTGACAGGGGGAGGAACAGCCTGGCAGGATGTCTATCTGACAGGGGGAGGAACAGCCTGGCAGGATGTCTATCTGACAGGGGGAGGAACAGCCTAGCAAGATGTCTATATGACAGAGGGTGGAACAGCCTGGCAAGATGTCTATCCGACAGGGGGAGGAACAGCCTGGCAGGATGTCTCTCTGACAGGGGGAGGAACAGCCTGGCAGGATGTCTCTCTGACAGGGGGAGGAACAGCCTGGCAGGATGTCCTGGCAGGATGTCTATCTGACAGGGGGAGGCACAGCCTGGCAGGATGTCTATCTGACAGGGGGAGGAACAGCCTGGCAGGATGTCTATCCGACAGGGGGTGGAACAGCCTGGCAGGATGTCTATCCGACAGGGGGAGGAACAGCCTGGCAGGATGTCTATCCGACAGGGGAGGAACAGCCTGGCAGGATGTCTATCCGACAGGGGGAGGAACAGCCTGGCAGGATGTCTCTCTGACAGGGGGAGGAACAGCCTGGCAGGATGTCTCTCTGACAGGGGGAGGAACAGCCTGGCAGGATGTCTCTCTGACAGGGGGAGGAACAGCCTAGCAAGATGTTTTTCTGACAGGGGGAGGAACAGCCTGGCAGGATGTCTATCCGACAGGGGGAGGCACAGCCCAGACATTATAACAGTTTTCAAGAGGATGTGGGGATGAATTCATCTCTCTCTCTCTACCCTGCTGTAGAAGGCAGCTGGTACTTTCAGTGCAGTGTAGAAAGATGTCTCCGACAACATGTTGTCTCGGCTTGTTCTTCATCTTATTTCCATGTGAGGTTTCCTCAATCTAAATATAAATGAATATAATAGCTAACTGTATCTTACTGTATATATCTTAATTAACATGCTTTTTTGGTGAATTCTGTATCATCCAACTATCTGATTGCCAGCTTTGATGAATTCTTAATTCATAATCACTCTCTAAACTGGCTTTTCAACAGGTCATGTAAAGTGTGTTGCTTTTCGTCAGTCTCCGTCCCTGACAGTGAAGGACGGGCGCGAGGCGGAGATCCACTGTAGCCATGATGACAGTAACCTGTTGGTGATGTTGTGGTACCGACAGAGACAGGCCAGTATGACTCTGATCGGGTACAGTTACGGCACCACTGAGCCTAACTACGAGGGTTTGTTTGAGAAGAGGTTCAGGCAGAAGAGAGAGGGAAACCTGAAGGGAACTCTCGTCATCTCCAAACTAACATTAGCAGACTCTGCTGTGTACTTCTGCGCCGCCAGTCGCACAGTGATGTGGCTTTCCGTCAGCCTCTCACCAAAAACCTGACACACACACACGCGCTCAGGAAGTCCAACGCGGGCTGCCGTTCCGGCTTTTCAAACTGTCTTATATGACCATCTGGTGGTTTAACTTTAGAAAGTTTGTGGTAAGGTCCGCACACATCTTAATTAAATGTAAAATTGGTGAGACTAAAATCTCCTCTGTAAAAATGTCAAAATAAATGACAGATATATTGAGTAGACTTCGATTACTATTTTGAGGAAGTGTATACTGGCTACGGCGTATCAGGATGGACAAACAGTACTATTTGTCACTTTTTTCTCATTTTTTCAAGTGAAGGTCTTCACAGAGTATGCGAGCACACTAGGGGCCAGCCGAACTGAAGCATGCTGACACAATTAGTGACCTTGAGGGAGGAGATTCAGCGACCTTGGGGGAGGGGCTTCAGTGACTCAGGGGGATGGGCTTCATTGACCCTAGGGAGGGGTTTCAGTGACCCAGGGGGAGGGGCTTCAGCGACCTTTGGGGAGGGGCTTCAGTGACCCTGGGGAGGGGCATCAGTGACCCTGGGGGAGAGGCCTCAGTGACCCTGGGGGGGGGGGGCTTCAGTGACTCTGGGGAGGGGCATCAGTGACCCTGGGGGAGGGGCCTCAGTGACACTGGGGGAAGGGCTCAGTGAGAGCCGTACTCTGTGTACAATGATGATGAATGTCATTCACAGAGATGATGAGTGACATGACGCATCCTATAGTCCTCCTGAGTTGGCTGTTTCTCCTGTCCCCAAGTGAGTGTCTGAGGTTAGCTTTGTAGCTGGGATTCTTGGAGTAATTAGAGTTGTACCAACTATTAATAGACACATTTTGATGGCTTGTCTCTCTTCTTCCTCCTCTCTTCTCCTCTCTTCCTCTCCTGTCCCCTGATCCTCTCCCTCTGCCCTCCTCTCCTCTCTTCTCAACAGGTCAGTGTGGAGCAGCAGGCCCCATAGTGCTTCAGCCCAGACAGCTTCTCACCGTTCCTGGTAACACCACCACCTCCAGTCCAGTCACCCTGCAGTGTTCCCTGGGTCCAGGGTTCAGCATGCCCAGCTACACCATGATGTGGTACCGACAGGTTAGAGAAGTTACCAGGGCATTACACCATGATGTGGTACTGACAGGTTAGAGAAGTTACCAGGGCATTACACCATGATGTGGTACCGACAGGTTAGAGAAGTTACCAGGGCATTACACCATGATGTGGTACCGACAGGTTAGAGACGTTACCAGGGCATTACACCATGATGTGGTACCGACAGGTTAGAGAAGTTACCAGGGCATTACACCATGATGTGGTACCGACAGGTTAGAGAAATTACCAGGGCATTACACCATGATGTGGTACCGACAGGTTAGAGAAGTTACCAGGGCATTACACCATGATGTGGTACCGACAGGTTAGAGAAGTTACCAGGGCATTACACCATGATGTGGTACCGACAGGTTAGAGAAGTTACCAGGGCATTACACCATGATGTGGTACCGACAGGTTAGAGAAGTTACCAGGGCATTACACCATGATGTGGTACCGACAGGTTAGAGAAGTTACCAGGGCATTACACCATGATGTGGTACCGACAGGTTAGAGAAGTTACCAGGGCATTACACCATGATGTGGTACCGACAGGTTAGAGAAGTTACCAGGGCATTACACCATGATGTGGTACCGACAGGTTAGAGAAGTTACCAGGGCATTACACCATGATGTGGTACCGACAGGTTAGAGAAGTTACCAGGGCATTACACCATGATGTGGTACCGACAGGTTAGAGAAGTTACCAGGGCATTACACCATGATGTGGTACCGACAGGTTAGAGAAGTTACCAGGGCATTACACCATGATGTGGTACCGACAGGTTAGAGAAGTTACCAGGGCATTACACCATGATGTGGTACTGACAGGTTAGAGAAGTTACCAGAACATTACACATGTTGGTACTCTCTTCTGTTGTCGGATCAGTGTTGGGCGACAGTGAACTGGATTTACTGCAACAAGTCATTTAATTACATTTTGCAGTAACTTGGTGGTAGTTGAACTAAATAAAAATCTTGGTAGTGTTTTCAGTAGTTAATTACTGTTTTACCAGGTAGCGGTGTAGCTAACTACTGGAGCTACACACTACTGTTTTACCAGGTAGCGGTGTAGCTAACTACTGGAACTACACACTACTGTTTTACCATGTAGCGGTGTAGCTAACTACTGGAACTACACACTACTGTTTTACCATGTAGCGGTGTAGCTAACTACTGAAACTACACACTACTGTTTTACCATGTAGCTAACTACTGGAACTCCACACTACTGTTTTACCATGTAGCGGTGTAGCTAACTACTGGAACTACACACTACTGTTTTACCATGTAGCTAACTGCTGGAACTACACACTACTGTTTTAACATGTAGCGGTGTAGCTAACTACTGGAGCTACACACTACTGTTTTACCATGTAGCGGTGTAGCTAACTACTGGAACTACACACTACTGTTTTACATGTAGCGGTGTAGCTAACTACTGGAACTACACACTACTGTTTTACCATGTAGCGGTGTAGCTAACTACTGGAACTACACACTACTGTTTTACCATGTAGCGATGTAGCTAACTACTGGAACTACACACTACTGTTTTACCATGTAGCTAACTACTGGAACTCCACACTACTGTTTTACCATGTAGCGGTGTAGCTAACTACTGGAACTACACACTACTGTTTTACCATGTAGCGGTGTAGCTAACTACTGAAACTACACACTACTGTTTTACCATGTAGCTAACTACTGGAACTCCACACTACTGTTTTACCATGTAGCGGTGTAGCTAACTACTGGAACTACACACTACTGTTTTACCATGTAGCTAACTACTGGAACTACACACTACTGTTTTACCATGTAGCGGTGTAGCTAACTACTGGAACAACACACTACTGTTTTACCATGTAGTTAACTACTGGAACTACACACTACTGTTTTACCATGTAGCTAACTACTGTAACTACACACTACTGTTTTACCATGTAGCGGTGTAGCTAACTACTGGAACTACACACTACTGTTTTACCATGTAGCGGTGTAGCTAACTACTGGAACTACACACTACTGTTTTATCATGTAGCGGTGTAGCTAACTACTGGAACTACACACTACTGTTTTACCATGTAGCTAACTACTGGAACTACACACTACTGTTTAACCATGTAGCGGTGTAGCTAACTACTGGAACTAAACACTACTGTTTTACCATGTAGCGGTGTAGCTAACTACTGGAACTACACACTACTGTTTTACCATGTAGCGGTGTAGCTAACTACTGGAACTACACACTACTGTTTTACCATGTAGCGGTGTAGCTAACTACTGGAGCTACACACTACTGTTTTAACCATGTAGCTAACTACTGGAACTACACACTACTGTTTTACCATGTAGCTAACTACTGGAACTCCACACTACTGTTTTACCATGTAGCGGTGTAGCTAACTACTGGAACTACACACTACTGTTTTACCATGTAGCGGTGTAGCTAACTACTGAAACTACACACTACTGTTTTACCATGTAGCTAACTACTGGAACTCCACACTACTGTTTTACCATGTAGCGGTGTAGCTAACTACTGGAACTACACACTACTGTTTTACCATGTAGCTAACTACTGGAACTACACACTACTGTTTTACCATGTAGCGGTGTAGCTAACTACTGGAACAACACACTACTGTTTTACCATGTAGTTAACCTCTTACACTTATGGTGGCGCTATTTCATTTTTGGAAGAAAAACGTTCCCGTTTTAAACAAGATATTTTGTCACAAAAAGATGCTCGACTATGCATATAATTGCTACTGTTCGAAAGAAAACACTCTGACGTGTCCAGAAATACAAATATCTTCTCTGTGCGTGCCCTTTAACGTGAGCTTCAGGCAAAACCAAGATGACTTGGCATCCAGGAAATGACAAGGATTTTTGAGGCTCTGTCTTTCATGATCTCCTTATATGGCTGTGAACGCAAGAGGAATGAGTCTGCCCTTTCTGTCGTTTCCCCAAGGTGTCTGCAGCATTGTGACGTATTTGTAGGCAGATCGTTGGAAGATTGACCATAAGAGACCACATTTACCACGTGTCCGCCCGGTGTCCTGCGCCGAAATTGGTGCGCAAAAAGTCACCTGCCAGTATTTTTCCATGGGGCACAGAGAGAGAAGCAAGCTTCCACGAACTGCATGTCAATGAAGAGATATGTGAAAAAACACCTTGAGGATTGATTCCAAACAACGTTTGCCATGTTTCGGTCGATATTATGTAGTTAATCCGGAAAAAGTTTCACGTTGTAGGTGACTGCATTTTCGGTTCGTTTCGGTAGCCAGGCGCAATGTAGAAAACGGAACGATTTCTCCTACACACAGACGCTTTCAGGAAACACTGCGCATTTGGTATGTGGCTGGGAGTCTCCTCATTGAAAACATCAGAAGCTCTTCAAAGGTAAATGATTTTATTTATTTGGTTATCTGGCTTTGTGAAAATGTTGCGTGCTACATGCTACACAAAATGCTATGCTAGCTTTGCATACTCTTACACAAATTAGTCAATTTCTATGGTTCAAAAGCATATTTTGAAAATCTGAGATGACAGTGTTGTTAAGAAAAGGCTAAGCTTGAGAGCAAACGCATTATTTTAATTTTATTTGCGATTTTCAGAAATCGTTAACGTTGCGTTATGCTAATGAGCCTGAGGCTTAGTCACAATCCCGGATCCGGGATGGGGAGTTTCAAGAGGTTAACTACTGGAACTACACACTACTGTTTTACCATGTAGCTAACTACTGTAACTACACACTACTGTTTTACCATGTAGCGGTGTAGCTAACTACTGGAACTACACACTACTGTTTTACCATGTAGCGGTGTAGCTAACTACTGGAACTACACACTACTGTTTTATCATGTAGCGGTGTAGCTAACTACTGGAACTACACACTACTGTTTTACCATGTAGCTAACTACTGGAACTACACACTACTGTTTAACCATGTAGCGGTGTAGCTAACTACTGGAACTAAACACTACTGTTTTACCATGTAGCGGTCTAGCTAACTACTGGAACTACACACTACTGTTTTACCATGTAGCGGTGTAGCTAACTACTGGAACTACACACTACTGTTTTACCATGTAGCGGTGTAGCTAACTACTGGAGCTACACACTACTGTTTTAACCATGTAGCTAACTACTGGAACTACACACTACTGTTTTACCATGTAGCAGTGTAGCTAGCTACTGGAACTACACACTACTGTTTTACCATGTAGCTAACTACTGGAACTACACACTACTGTTTTACCATGTAGCGGTGTAGCTAACTACTGGAACTACACACTACTGTTTTACCATGTAGCTAACTACTGGAACTACACACTACTGTTTTACCATGTAGCGGTGTAGCTAACTACTGAAACTACACACTACTGTTTTACCACGTAGCGGTGTAGCTAACTACTGAAACTCATCATCATTTCTGCCTAGTTCATCAGATCAGTCTAATTCATCAGATCAGTCTAATTCATCAGACCAGCCTAGTTCATCAGACCAGCCTAGGTGAGGTGGGGTGGAGTGGCCAGCAGGTTGGTAGGTGGGGTGGGATGGGGTGGGGTGGAATGGAGTGGCCAGCAGGTTGGTAGGTGGGGTGGGGTGGCCAGCAGGTTGGTAGGTGAGGTGTGGTGGCCAGCAGGTTGGTTGGTGAGGGGGGTGGAGTGGCCAGCAGGTTGGTAGATGGGGTGGGGTGGGGTGGCCAGCAAGTTAGAAGGTGTGGTGGGGTGGCCAGCAGGTTGGAAGGTGAGATGGGGTGGCCAGCAGGTTGGTAGGTGGGGTGGAGTGGCCAGCAGGTTGGTAGGTGAGGTGGGGTGGAGTGGCCAGCAGGTTGGTAGGTGGGGTGGAGTGGCCAGCAGGTTGGTAGGTGAGGTGGGGTGGCCAGCAGGTTGGTAGGTGAGGTGGGGTGGAGTGGCCAGCAGGTTGGTAGGTGGGGTGGGGCAGCAGATTCGTAGGTGGGGTGGGGTGGCCAGTAGGTTGGTAGGTGAGGTGGAGTGTCCAGCAGATTGGTAGGTGGGGTGTCCAGCAGGTTACATTTACATTTACATTTAAGTCATTTAGCAGACGCTCTTATCCAGAGCGACTTACAAATTGGTGAATTCACCTTCTGACATCAGTGGAACAGCCACTTTACAATAGAAGGTGTGGTGGGGTGTCCTACAGGTTGGTAGGTGAGGTGGGGTGTCCAGCAGGTTGGTAGGTGAGGTGGGGTGTCCTACAGGTTGGTAGGTGAGGTGGGGTGTCCAGCAGGTTGGTAGGTGAGGTGGGGTGTCCTACAGGTTGGTAGGTGAGGTGGGGTGTCCAGCAGGTTGGTAGGTGAGGTGGGGTGTCCAGCAGATTCGTAGGTGTGGTGGGGTGGCCAGCAGGTTGGTAGGTGAGGTGGGGTGTCCTACAGGTTGGTAGGTGAGGTGGGGTGTCCAGCAGGTTGGTAGGTGTGGTGGGGTGGCCAGCAGGTTAGAAGGTGAGGTGGGGTGTCCTACAGGTTGGTAGGTATGGTGGGGTGTCCTACAGGTTGGTAGGTGTGGTGGGGTGTCCTACAGGTTGGTAGGTGAGGTGGGGTGTCCAGCAGGTTGGTAGGTGAGGTGGGGTGTCCTACAGGTTGGTAGGTGAGGTGGGGTGTCCAGCAGGTTGGTAGGTGAGGTGGGGTGTCCTACAGGTTGGTAGGTGAGGTGGGGTGTCCTACAGGTTGGTAGGTGTGGTGGGGTGTCCTACAGGTTGGTAGGTGAGGTGGGGTGTCCAGCAGGTTAGATGGTGTGGTGGGGTGTCCTACAGGTTGGTAGGTGAGGTGGGGTGTCCTACAGGTTGGTAGGTGAGGTGGGGTGTTCTACAGGTTGGTAGGTGAAGTGGGGTGTCCAGCAGGTTGGTAGGTGAGGTGGGGTGTCCTACAGGTTGGTAGGTGAGGTGTGGTGTCCAGCAGGTTGGTAGGTGAGGTGTGGTGTCCTACAGGTTGGTAAGTGAGGTGGGGTGTCCTACAGGTTGGTAGGTGAGGTGTGGTGTCCAGCAGGTTGGTAGGTGATTTGGGGTGTCCTACAGGTTGGTAGGTGAGGTGGGGTGTCCTACAGGTTGGTAGGTGTGGTGGGGTGTCCTACAGGTTGGTAGGTTAGGTGGGGTGTCCAGCAGGTTGGTAGGTGAGGTGTGGTGTCCAGCAGGTTGGTAGGTGAAGTGGGGTGTCCAGCAGGTTGGTAGGTGAGGTGGGGTGTCCTACAGGTTGGTAGGTGAGGTGTGGTGTCCAGCAGGTTGGTAGGTGAGGTGGGGTGTCCTACAGGTT
>NC_088243.1:6168277-6232465 GCF_036934945.1 Oncorhynchus masou masou
CTCAATGGGCTGTGGGTCCCCCACTACCATATCTTCTACTACATCATTCTCAATGGGCTGTGGGTCCTCCACTACCATATCTTCTACTACATCATTCTCAATGGGCTGTGGGTCCCCCACTACCATATCTTCTACTGCATCATTCTCAATGGGCTGTGGGTCCTCCACTACCATATCTTCTACTACATCATTCTCAATGGGCTGTGGGTCCCCCACTACCATATCTTCTACTACATCATTCTCAATGGGCTGTGGGTCCTCCACTACCATATCTTCTACTACATCATTCTCAATGGGCTGTGGGTCCCCCACTACCATATCTTCTACTACATCATTCTCAATGGGCTGTGGGTCCCCCACTACCATATCTTCTACTGAATCATTCTCAATGGGCTGTGGGTCCACCACTACCATATCTTCTACTGCATCATTCTCATTATATCATTCTCAATGGGCTGTGGGTCCCCCACTACTATATCTTCTACTACATCATTCTCAATGGGCTGTGGGTCCCCCACTACCATATCGTCTACTGCATCATTCTCAATGGCTGTGGGTCCCCCACTACCATATCTTCTACTGCATCATTCTCAATGGGCTGTGGGTCCCCCACTACCATATCTTCTACTACATCATTCTCAATGGGCTGTGGGTCCCCCACTACCATATCTTCTACTGCATCATTCTCAATGGGCTGTGGTTCCCCCACTACCATATCGTCTACTGCATCATTCTCAATGGCTGTGGGTCCCCCACTACCATATCGTCTACTGCATCATTCTCAATGGCTGTGGGTCCCCCACTACCATATCGTCTACTGCATCATTCTCAATGGCTGTGGGTCCCCCACTACCATATCTTCTACTGCATCATTCTCAATGGGCTGTGGGTCCCCCACTACCATATCTTCTACTACATCATTCTCAATGGGCTGTGGGTCCCCCACTACCATATCTTCTACTACATCATTCTCAATGGGCTGTGGGTCCCCCACTACCATATCTTCTACTACATCATTCTCATTATATCATTCTCAATGGGCTGTGGGTCCCCCACTACCATATCTTCTACTACATCATTCTCAATGGGCTGTGGGTCCCCCACTACTATATCTTCTACTACATCATTCTCAATGGGCTGTGGGTCCCCCACTACCATATCGTCTACTGCATCATTCTCAATGGCTGTGGGTCCCCCACTACCATATCTTCTACTGCATCATTCTCAATGGGCTGTGGGTCCCCCACTACCATATCTTCTACTGCATCATTCTCAATGGGCTGTGGGTCCCCCACTACCATATCTTCTACTGCATCATTCTCAATGGGCTGTGGGTCCCCCACTACTATATCTTCTACTACATCATTCTCAACGGGCTGTGGGTCCCCCACTACCGTATCGTCTACTGCATCATTCTCAATGGGCTGTGGGTCCCCCACTACCATATCTTCTACTACATCATTCTCAATGGGCTGTGGGTCCCCCACTATCATATCTTCTACTGCATCATTCTCAATGGGCTGTGGGTCCCCCACTACCATATCTTCTACTACATCATTCTCAATGGGCTGTGGGTCCCCCACTACCATATCTTCTACTACATCATTCTCAATGGGCTGTGGGTCCCCCACTACCATATCTTCTACTACATCATTCTCAATGGGCTGTGGGTCCCCCACTACCATATCTTCTACTACATCATTCTCAATGGGCTGTGGGTCCCCCACTACCATATCTTCTACTACATCATTCTCAATGGGCTGTGGGTCCCCCACTACCATATCTTCTACTACATCATTCTCAATGGGCTGTGGGTCCCCCACTACCATATCTTCTACTACATCATTCTCAATGGGCTGTGGGTCCCCCACTACCATATCTTCTACTACATCATTCTCAATGGGCTGTGGGTCCCCCACTACCATATCTTCTACTACATCATTCTCAATGGGCTGTGGGTCCCCCACTACCATATCTTCTACTACATCATTCTCAATGGGCTGTGGGTCCCCCACTACCATATCTTCTACTACATCATTCTCAATGGGCTGTGGGTCCTCCACTACCATATCTTCTACTACATCATTCTCAATGGGCTGTGGGTCCCCCACTACCATATCTTCTACTGCATCATTCTCAATGGGCTGTGGGTCCCCCACTACCATATCTTCTACTACATCATTCTCAATGGGCTGTGGGTCCCCCACTACCATATCTTCTACTACATCATTCTCAATGGGCTGTGGGTCCCCCACTACCATATCTTCTACTACATCATTCTCAATGGGCTGTGGGTCCTCCACTACCATATCTTCTACTACATCATTCTCAATGGGCTGTGGGTCCTCCACTACCATATCTTCTACTACATCATTCTCAATGGGCTGTGGGTCCCCCACTACCATATCTTCTACTACATCATTCTCAATGGGCTGTGGGTCCTCCACTACCATATCTTCTACTACATCATTCTCAATGGGCTGTGGGTCCCCCACTACCATATCTTCTACTGCATCATTCTCAATGGGCTGTGGGTCCTCCACTACCATATCTTCTACTACATCATTCTCAATGGGCTGTGGGTCCCCCACTACCATATCTTCTACTACATCATTCTCAATGGGCTGTGGGTCCTCCACTACCATATCTTCTACTACATCATTCTCAATGGGCTGTGGGTCCCCCACTACCATATCTTCTACTACATCATTCTCAATGGGCTGTGGGTCCCCCACTACCATATCTTCTACTGAATCATTCTCAATGGGCTGTGGGTCCACCACTACCATATCTTCTACTGCATCATTCTCATTATATCATTCTCAATGGGCTGTGGGTCCCCCACTACTATATCTTCTACTACATCATTCTCAATGGGCTGTGGGTCCCCCACTACCATATCGTCTACTGCATCATTCTCAATGGCTGTGGGTCCCCCACTACCATATCTTCTACTGCATCATTCTCAATGGGCTGTGGGTCCCCCACTACCATATCTTCTACTACATCATTCTCAATGGGCTGTGGGTCCCCCACTACCATATCTTCTACTGCATCATTCTCAATGGGCTGTGGTTCCCCCACTACCATATCGTCTACTGCATCATTCTCAATGGCTGTGGGTCCCCCACTACCATATCGTCTACTGCATCATTCTCAATGGCTGTGGGTCCCCCACTACCATATCGTCTACTGCATCATTCTCAATGGCTGTGGGTCCCCCACTACCATATCTTCTACTGCATCATTCTCAATGGGCTGTGGGTCCCCCACTACCATATCTTCTACTACATCATTCTCAATGGGCTGTGGGTCCCCCACTACCATATCTTCTACTACATCATTCTCAATGGGCTGTGGGTCCCCCACTACCATATCTTCTACTACATCATTCTCATTATATCATTCTCAATGGGCTGTGGGTCCCCCACTACCATATCTTCTACTACATCATTCTCAATGGGCTGTGGGTCCCCCACTACTATATCTTCTACTACATCATTCTCAATGGGCTGTGGGTCCCCCACTATCATATCTTCTACTGCATCATTCTCAATGGGCTGTGGGTCCCCCACTACCATATCTTCTACTACATCATTCTCAATGGGCTGTGGGTCCCCCACTACCATATCTTCTACTACATCATTCTCAATGGGCTGTGGGTCCCCCACTACCATATCTTCTACTACATCATTCTCAATGGGCTGTGGGTCCCCCACTACCATATCTTCTACTACATCATTCTCAATGGGCTGTGGGTCCCCCACTACCATATCTTCTACTACATCATTCTCAATGGGCTGTGGGTCCCCCACTACCATATCTTCTACTACATCATTCTCAATGGGCTGTGGGTCCCCCACTACCATATCTTCTACTACATCATTCTCAATGGGCTGTGGGTCCCCCACTACCATATCTTCTACTACATCATTCTCAATGGGCTGTGGGTCCCCCACTACCATATCTTCTACTACATCATTCTCAATGGGCTGTGGGTCCCCCACTACCATATCTTCTACTACATCATTCTCAATGGGCTGTGGGTCCCCCACTACCATATCTTCTACTACATCATTCTCAATGGGCTGTGGGTCCTCCACTACCATATCTTCTACTACATCATTCTCAATGGGCTGTGGGTCCCCCACTACCATATCTTCTACTGCATCATTCTCAATGGGCTGTGGGTCCCCCACTACCATATCTTCTACTACATCATTCTCAATGGGCTGTGGGTCCCCCACTACCATATCTTCTACTACATCATTCTCAATGGGCTGTGGGTCCCCCACTACCATATCTTCTACTACATCATTCTCAATGGGCTGTGGGTCCTCCACTACCATATCTTCTACTACATCATTCTCAATGGGCTGTGGGTCCTCCACTACCATATCTTCTACTACATCATTCTCAATGGGCTGTGGGTCCCCCACTACCATATCTTCTACTACATCATTCTCAATGGGCTGTGGGTCCTCCACTACCATATCTTCTACTACATCATTCTCAATGGGCTGTGGGTCCCCCACTACCATATCTTCTACTGCATCATTCTCAATGGGCTGTGGGTCCTCCACTACCATATCTTCTACTACATCATTCTCAATGGGCTGTGGGTCCCCCACTACCATATCTTCTACTACATCATTCTCAATGGGCTGTGGGTCCTCCACTACCATATCTTCTACTACATCATTCTCAATGGGCTGTGGGTCCCCCACTACCATATCTTCTACTACATCATTCTCAATGGGCTGTGGGTCCCCCACTACCATATCTTCTACTGAATCATTCTCAATGGGCTGTGGGTCCACCACTACCATATCTTCTACTGCATCATTCTCATTATATCATTCTCAATGGGCTGTGGGTCCCCCACTACTATATCTTCTACTACATCATTCTCAATGGGCTGTGGGTCCCCCACTACCATATCGTCTACTGCATCATTCTCAATGGCTGTGGGTCCCCCACTACCATATCTTCTACTGCATCATTCTCAATGGGCTGTGGGTCCCCCACTACCATATCTTCTACTACATCATTCTCAATGGGCTGTGGGTCCCCCACTACCATATCTTCTACTGCATCATTCTCAATGGGCTGTGGTTCCCCCACTACCATATCGTCTACTGCATCATTCTCAATGGCTGTGGGTCCCCCACTACCATATCGTCTACTGCATCATTCTCAATGGCTGTGGGTCCCCCACTACCATATCGTCTACTGCATCATTCTCAATGGCTGTGGGTCCCCCACTACCATATCTTCTACTGCATCATTCTCAATGGGCTGTGGGTCCCCCACTACCATATCTTCTACTACATCATTCTCAATGGGCTGTGGGTCCCCCACTACCATATCTTCTACTACATCATTCTCAATGGGCTGTGGGTCCCCCACTACCATATCTTCTACTACATCATTCTCATTATATCATTCTCAATGGGCTGTGGGTCCCCCACTACCATATCTTCTACTACATCATTCTCAATGGGCTGTGGGTCCCCCACTACTATATCTTCTACTACATCATTCTCAATGGGCTGTGGGTCCCCCACTACCATATCGTCTACTGCATCATTCTCAATGGCTGTGGGTCCCCCACTACCATATCTTCTACTGCATCATTCTCAATGGGCTGTGGGTCCCCCACTACCATATCTTCTACTGCATCATTCTCAATGGGCTGTGGGTCCCCCACTACCATATCTTCTACTGCATCATTCTCAATGGGCTGTGGGTCCCCCACTACTATATCTTCTACTACATCATTCTCAATGGGCTGTGGGTCCCCCACTACCGTATCGTCTACTGCATCATTCTCAATGGGCTGTGGGTCCCCCACTACCATATCTTCTACTACATCATTCTCAATGGGCTGTGGGTCCCCCACTATCATATCTTCTACTGCATCATTCTCAATGGGCTGTGGGTCCCCCACTACCATATCTTCTACTACATCATTCTCAATGGGCTGTGGGTCCCCCACTACCATATCTTCTACTACATCATTCTCAATGGGCTGTGGGTCCCCCACTACCATATCTTCTACTACATCATTCTCAATGGGCTGTGGGTCCCCCACTACCATATCTTCTACTACATCATTCTCAATGGGCTGTGGGTCCCCCACTACCATATCTTCTACTACATCATTCTCAATGGGCTGTGGGTCCCCCACTACCATATCTTCTACTACATCATTCTCAATGGGCTGTGGGTCCCCCACTACCATATCTTCTACTACATCATTCTCAATGGGCTGTGGGTCCCCCACTACCATATCTTCTACTACATCATTCTCAATGGGCTGTGGGTCCCCCACTACCATATCTTCTACTACATCATTCTCAATGGGCTGTGGGTCCCCCACTACCATATCTTCTACTACATCATTCTCAATGGGCTGTGGGTCCCCCACTACCATATCTTCTACTACATCATTCTCAATGGGCTGTGGGTCCCCCACTACCATATCTTCTACTACATCATTCTCAATGGGCTGTGGGTCCCCCACTACCATATCTTCTACTGCATCATTCTCAATGGGCTGTGGGTCCCCCACTACTTCTACTAAGCATGTTACTTTAAAATTTGCCAATTTGTGTGAGTCATCGTGCAATTTTTATCTGTTCTTCAACAATACAATTCAGCAGAATGAGCAGACTCCTGGTGACTGTGACTCCCCTCGATCTGGGGCTCCACGCAAGATCTCACCCCATAAAGTCAAAATGATCACAAGAACGGTGAGCAAAAATCCCAGAACCACACAGGGGGACCTAGTGAATGACCTGCAGAGAGCTGGGACCAAAGTAACAAAGCCTACCATCAGTAACACACTACGCCGCCAGGGACTCAAATCCTGCAGTGCCAGACGTGTCCCCCTGCTTAAGCCAGTACATGTCCAGGCCCGTCTGAAGTTTGCTAGAGAGCATTTGGGTGATTCAGAAGAAGATTGTGAGAATGTCATATGGTCAGATGAAACCAAAATATAACTTTTTGGTAAAAACTCAACTCGTTGTGTTTGGAGGACAAAGAATGCTGAGTTTCATCCAAAGAACATGGGGGTGGAAACATCATGCTTTGGGGCTGTTTTTCTGCAAAGGGACCAGGTCGACTGATCCGTGTAAAGGAAAGAATGAATGGGGCCATGTATCGTGAGATTTTGAGTGAAAACCTCCTTCCATCAGCAAGGGCATTGAAGATGAAACGTGGCTGGGTCTTTCAGCATGACAATGAACCCAAACACACCGCCCGGGCAATGAAGGAGTGGCTTCGTAAGAAGCATTTCAAGGTCCTGGAGTGGCCTAGCCAGTCTCCAGATCTCAACCCCATAGAAAATCTTTGGAGGGAGTTGAATGTCCGTGTTGCCCAGCAACAGCCCCAAAACATCACTGCTCTAGAGGAGATCTGCATGGAATGGGCCAAAATACCAGCAACAGTGTGTGAAAACCTTGTGAAGACTTACAGAAAACGTTTGACCTCTGTCAATGCCAACAAAGGATATATAACAAAGTATTGAGATAAACTTTTGTTATTGACCAAATACTTATTTTCCACCATAATTTGCAAATAAATTCATAAAAAAATGTGATTTTCTGGATTTTTTTTTCTAATTTTGTCTGTCATAGTTGAAGTGTACCTATGATGAAAATTACAGGCCTCTCCCATCTTTTTAAGTGGGAGAACTTGCACAATTGGTGGCTTGACGAAGTACTTTTTTGCCCCACTGTAAGTCTCCGCCATCTTCCCTACACCCGCTCCGTCACGTCGCATCACACGTCTATGAAGTTGTTTTGGTGGCAGAAGGATATGACGTCACTTCCTGCTCCGATGAACAAGGGTATGTTTAGTTTGTCTCAATGTTTTCTACATTGTGTGACGGTTTATACTGAATGACACATTTCCCCAAAACACACCGTTCTTCAACTGCCCTTGAGGTACGCTTGCTCCCGTTTTGGTGGGTGTGTCCTGATTAATATGGGTGGGATCATTTAAAATTGCAGCACACCATACAATCATACCATACATTCACACCATACAATCACACCATACAATCACACCATACAATCACACCATACATTCACACCATACAATCACACCATACAATCACACCATACATACACACCATACAATCACACCATACATACACACCACAACCCTAACCCTCTTGGCCACCATTATCACAACCATTTTCAACCGGTCGTTCAGTACAGTACCGTTTTCATTGAATTCATCGTTGCACATCGTTCTGTCATACTTAACGCACCCCAGGTGAGCAGTCTGAGGAAGAAGGAGACAGCTAGAAGGTGACATCATTTCCTGGTCTGATGAACAGGGGAGAGGTCTGAAGAAGAAGGGGAGAGAGAGAGACAGAGAGAGAGAGAGAGAGAGAGAGATAGACAGAGAGACAGAGTGAGAGAGAAAGAGAAAGATAGAGAGAGACAGGGTGAGAGAGAGAGACAGAGTGAGAGAGAGAGAGTGAGAGAGAGAGAGACAGAGTGTGAGAGAGAGAGAGAGAGAGAGAGAGAGAGAGAGAGAGAGAGAGAGAGAGAGAGAGAAAGAGTGAGAGAGAGAGAGAGAGAGAGAGAGAGAGAGAGAGAGAGAAAGAGTGAGAGAGAGAGAGAGAGAGAGAGAGAGAGTGAGAGAGAGAGAGAGAGAGAGAGAGAGAGAGGAGAGTGAACGGAGGAGAGGTTCAGATTGTCCCTCTTTCTCTCAGTCCTCTGATGTCTGTCAGGATGAAGCTGTTATGTGTGACTCTGGCTCTCCTTCTCACTGCAAGTAAGAACTGTCCTCTACTTACACACACTTACACGTAATCACTTTCAGGTTGATGATACTTTATAGATGTTTTAATGTTTTATGTCTGTTTTTCTTCACAGATTTCTGTGACGGTATAACAGTTAAACAGTCTCCTGTCCTGTCTGTGTGTAGAGAAGGAGATGCGTCAGTCACTCTACGGTGTTACCACGACGACAGCAGCTACTACTACATGTTCTGGTACCGACAGAGAGACAACAACATGGAGATGCTGACATATTCTCAGGGTCAAGGCTTGTGGGAAATACAACCTCCCTTTGAGAAGGATGTACATTACACCATGAGCAGGCCGGAGCTGACTAGATCCACTCTGGAGATCAAGAACCTGGAGGTTGGGGACGAGGCTGTGTATTACTGTGCTTCCAGTACAGCACCATGACTCAGAACAGATACACTTCCTTACAACAACCCTTGAAGCCACAGGAGGGGGGGACCACACCAGAGAGAAGGGGAGAGGAGGGGTAGTGGGGGTGTCGTTGGTGACATCTCTAATTTCTTGGTGTTTTGTTATTAGTCCTCTATTTATAAACTTTTATTTTAATTGTAGACGTTTTTTCAATTTTAAAACATGACCAAAAAACAAGCAGTAAAGAAGAACAATGTTCTCATGTTGTGGCTCTCCGCCTTCTTCTGGACTTAGGGCTTGTTTCGATCCACATCGCAGAAGTTCAGCTTTACAGCGTGACTGAAATTGAAAAGCCATGTTCCCGCTTTATCGGAGACATTCAGTGAACCAGTCGGCTCAGTCGGATCGGAAAAATACCTTTCAAATGTTGATTGTGGAATCTGTGACGCTTCAGTGTTACGGATTGAATAGAAAAGCCATCTTCCTGTGAATGTTGTTGAAATCAGAAAACAGATTTGAGCTTTGTGACCTCTTACTCGCTGGCCTAGTCAGTGATTCTAAGGTCATACGTCATGTCTATACTAGATTTTGATTGGCCAATGCATGTCAAAGAGTTTTTCTCCTCCTCTTTTGTCGGCCATTATTCCTGACCGACATTTGTCACCTCAGCTGAGAACTCCTATATGCTGGCTAGTTGTCTTGGTAAAAGCGAGTTTGAAATATTATAGGCACTTTTTGAAATGACCTCCAAGACATTCCACCAAGTTGGCAACAGAGACACCTGAACTCAGAGAAGTTGTCAACAGAGACACCCGAACCACAGAGAAGTTGTCAACAGAGACACCCGAACCACAGAGAAGTTCAATATTTTTGGTTAAATTCTCAGCAGAATTCACAATTGAATTCAGGACAGAATGCTTGAATAGTATTTGTTTATGTTGTAGCTAGGTAACTGTTGTTAGCTCGCGGGTCATAGCTTACTCTCCAACCGGTGACAGAGGAGCAATACCTCTGCTATCAGGAATGTGCACAGGGGTCAGCAAATTGAGGGTACATGACTCCTTGCCCACCCCAGCTTTGGCCCCCACACAGACAAAGATATACTTACCACCTTATTTTCAAAATTGTATTTAACCTGGCAAGTCAGTTAAGAACAAATCCTTATTTACAATGACTGCCTACCCGGGCCAAACCCTCCACTAACCTGGACGACGCTGGGCCAATTGTGCGCCGCCCTGTGAGGCTCCCGATCACAGCCGGTTGTGATACAGCCTGGGATCGAACCTGGGTTTGTAGTGACGCCTCTAGAACTGTGATGCAGTGCCTTAGACAGCTACGCCACTCAGCCCCCTTCTTCCACAAGCCGAAGAGGACTGTAACGTTAGTAAACAGCCAGACCAGTGGGAGCGGGAGGACATTTGTCCATCAGGTTAATTATTTAATTGAATTCATAACTTTTTTCACAAGCTCCTTTGCTGCATCTAAGTAAGCTAACATTCACGAGAACCAGTCCTCAGGCCATCAGACTGTTAAATAGTCACCACTAGCCGGCCTCCGCCCATTATCCTGTCTGAACTTTAGACACTGTTACTAGCCGGCTACCACCCGGTACTCAACCCGAAAATCTTATGTTGGGCTAGTAATTCATGTTCAAACGTGAACGTACCTAATGCACCTTAGAGACTGTTGTCCTATGTACAGATATGCATCTGTTGGTCATAGACCTTATAAAAGGTATGGGTGTGGATCAGACAAACAGTCAGTATCTGGTATCCACCATTTGCCTCATGCAGCGCGACACATCTCCTTCACATACAGTTTATCAGGCTGTTGATTGTGGCCTGTGGGATGTTGTCCCACTCCTCTTCAATGGCTGCGTGAAGTTGCTGGATTTTGGCAGGAACTGGAACACTCTGTCGTACACACCGTTCCACAGCATCCCAAACATGCTCATTGGGTGACCTGTCTGGTGTGTTTGTAGGCCAGGGAAGAACTGGGACATTTTCAGCTTCCAGGAATTGTGTACAGATTCTTGTGACATGGGGCCGTGTATTATCATGCATCTGTTGGTCATAGACCTTATAAAAGACCAGCATGGTCCAATAATAATAAGGCAGAACAGTTGAAACTGGAGCAGCAGCATGTCCAGGTGGACTGGGGACAGCAAGGAGTCATCATGTCAGGTAGTCCTGAGGCATGGTCCGAGGGCTCAGGTCCTCCGAGAGAGAGAAAGAAAGAGAGAATTAGAGAGAGCACACTTAAATTCACACAGGACACCGAATAGGACAGGAGAAGTACTCCAGATATAACAAACTGACCCTTGCCCCCCGACACATAAACTACTGCAGCATAAATACTGAAGGCTGAGACAGGAGGGGTCAGGAGACACTGTGGCCCCATCCGAGGACACCCCCGGACAGGGCCAAACAGGAAGGATATAACCCCACCCACTTTGCCAAAGCACAGCCCCCACACCACTAGAGGGATATCTTCAACCACAAACTTACCATCCTGAGACAAGGCTGAGTATAGCCCACAAAGATCTCCGCCATGGCACAACCCAAGGGGGAGGGGTGCCAACCCGGACAGGAAGATCACATCAGTGACTCAACCCACTCAGGTGACGCACCCCTCCTAGGGACGGCATGAAAGAGCCCCAGTAAGCCAGTGACTCAGCCCCTGTAATAGGGTTAGAGGCAGAGAATCCCAGTGGAGAGAGGGGAACCGGCCAGGCAGAGACAGCAAGGGCGGTTCGTTGCTCCAGAGCCTTTCTGTTGAATTTTTCTGCATCATTTTCTGTAAAGACTGTCTCCTGTTTGTTTCTGCGTTTACATTATAAGGATATATTATTATCCAGGTACATTACCAAGTACATTATTGGGGTAAACCAACTCTAAGAGTATGTATTAGGTTGTGTGAGAGAAGGTTTGAATCCTAATCAACCCATCCAATGTGAGGACATCTGTTGTTGCAGTGCAGTAGATCAGTCGAGCAGGAGACGAGCTGCGTAATGAATGATGAACAGCCTTGTACATCAGTACAATTTTACTTTTACTTCACTATATTCCTAAAGAAAACAATGTACTTTTTACTCCATACATTTTCCCTGACACCCAAAAGTACTTGTTACATTTTGAATGCTTAGCAGGACAGGAAAATTGTCTAATTCACACACTTATCAAGAGAACATCCCTGGTCATCCCTACTGCCTCTGATCTGGCGGACTCACTAAACAGAGAACACCCCTGGTCATCCCTACTGCCTCTGATCTGGAGGACTCACTAAACAGAGAACATCCCTGGTCATCCCTACTGCCTCTGATCTGGAGGACTCACTAAACAGAGAACATCCCTGGTCATCCCTACTGCCTCTGATCTGGAGGACTCACTAGACAGAGAACATCCCTGGTCATCCATTCTGCCTCTGATCTGGAGGACTCACTAAACAGAGAACATCCCTGGTCATCCCTACTGCCTCTGATCTGGAGGACTCACTAAACAGAGAACATCCCTGGTCATCCCTACTGCCTCTGATCTGGAGGACTGACTAAACAGAGAACATCCCTGGCCATCCCTACTGCCTCTGATCTGGAGGACTCACTAAACAGAGAACATCCCTGGTCATACCTACTGCCTCTGATCTGGAGGACTCACTAAACAGAGAACATCCCTGGTCATCCCTACTGCCTCTGATCTGGAGGACTCACTAAACAGAGAACATCCCTGGTCATCCCTACTGCCTCTGATCTGGAGGACCCACTAAACAGAGAACATCCCTGGTCATCCCTACTGCCTCTGATCTGGAGGACTCACTCAACAGAGAACATCCCTGGTCATCCCTACTGCCTCTGATCTGGAGGACTCACTAAACAGAGAACATCCCTGGTCATCCCTACTGCCTCTGATCTGGAGGACTCACTAAACAGAGAACATCCCTGGTCATCCCTACTGCCTCTGATCTGGAGGACTCACTAAACAGAGAACATACCTGGTCATCCCTACTGCCTCTGATCTGGAGGACTCACTAAACAGAGAACATCCCTGGTCATCCCTACTGCCTCTGATCTGGAGGACCCACTAAACAGAGAACATCCCTGGTCATCCCTACTGCCTCTGATCTGGAGGACTCACTAAACAGAGAACATCCCTGGTCATCCCTACTGCCTCTGATCTGGAGGACTCACTAAACCGAGAACATCCCTGGTCATCCCTACTGCCTCTGATCTGGAGGACTCACTAAACAGAGAACATCCCTGGTCATCCCTACTGCCTCTGATTTGGAGGCCTCACTAAACACACTGTCTGAGTGTTGGAGTGTGCCCCTGGCTAACTAGATAAAATACCAAATCAAATAGTGCCATCTGGTTTGCTTAATATAAGGAATTTGAAATGATGTATACTTTTACTTTTGATACTTAAGTATATTTTAAACCAAATACTTTTAGGCTTATACTCAAGTAGTATTTTACTGGGTGACTTTCATTGTTACTTGAGTCATTTTCTATTAAAGGTGTCTTTACTTTTACTCAAGTATGACAACTGGGTACTTTTTCCACCACTGCTAGTATATAAGCCTACCCTTGATATCAAATGAAGCTCTTCGATTAAAAAGGGAGACATTTCTCAGAGATGATCCTACACTGACCTCTGGAGGGTAACTGTGGGATGACACAAAGTCACGGCAGAATTCTTTAGTATCCTTTTCAATTAAATTCCACTAGCTTGAGATATAAAACAAAAGAAACACATTTCAGATTATCCCTAAATACATATATACCTTTTATACAAACCATTCCACAATATAATGATACTGTCACTAAAGCAGATACCTCCTACCAGTTAAATAAAGGTTGAAAAAAAAAAAAAAAAGATTTGATCAAATGCAAATAGAATCAAGTTAGAATGTAGTGCAAGTTTTAGACTGGATCTTGTCAGGCCTGCTCTATGATAGGCTGTTACTGTCACGTGATGCAGCATGGCAGGGGGAGAGGAGAGGGGACAGGGCTGTGATTGAGACAGCTGTCATTTACATTTTTAGATTTAAAAAAACATTTACCTGTCCTTCCCTCCACCTCCTCCTCCTCTCCTCCTCCTCCCCCTCCTCTCCTCTCCTCATCCCCCTCTTCCTCTCCTCCTCCTCCTCTCCTCCCACTCCTCCTCTCATCCCCCTCCTCCTCCCTCTCCTCCTCCTCCTCTCCTCCTCCTCCACTCCTCCCCCTCCCTCTCCTCCTCCTCCTCTCCTCCTCCCTCCCCTCCTCCTCTCCTCCTCCCTCCTCCTCCTCCCCCTCCTCTCCCCCCCCTCCTCTCCTCCTCCTCTCCTCTCCTCCTCCTCTCCTCCTCCTCCTCCTCTCCTCCCCCTCCTCTCCCTCCTCCTCCCTCCTCCCCCTCCTCTCCCTCCTCCCCTCCTCCCCTCCCCCCTCTCCTCCTCCACTCCTCCCCCTCCCTCCTCCTCCTCCTCCTCCTCCTCCTCCTCCCTCCCCTCCCTCCTCCTCCCCCTCCTCCCCCCTCCTCCCTCCTCCCTCCCCCCTCCTCTCCTCCTCCTCCTCCTCTCCTCCTCCTCTCCTCCTCCTCCTCCTCTCTTCCCCCTCCTCTCCTCCCTGCTGCTTTTCTTAGTACTGGTGACGGAAATAGAAGCTGTCAGTTTGGACCAGGATCCCACTCCAGTAACAACAGTAGAAAGACATAATATTAATTAGAAACATTACATTTGGATATTGTCTTTTTACATTGTCTTTTTATTGATGTTATTCATTACATCAATCAATAGAAAGAAAAAAGTAAATATCCAAATGTAAATGTTTATTATTAAAATCATGAATTTGATGTTCTATTTATAGGGTCAGGATCCAACTGCAGTAACCCTCCACGCCGACGCACCTGCTGCTACAGACAGATACTGAGAGACTGAGATGGTGAGAGAGATACAGAGAGAGAACAGGGGAGGGAAATAAACAACAGAAAGAACAGAACGAGTGTTTTTGTGTGATGCTTTAACACTGTGGGGACAGGGGGCCACGGTGATATATTTACATAGAGACGCCGTACAAAAACCTCCTACCATTCACTTCCATACAGGAGAGGTCTGGGGCCTATTCACACACTACTACAGACTGTCGAGGAGTCTGGAGAGACGTTTTGATAATATAATCTACTTTACTGGGAGCATTTTCCTGGACAAGACAACAAACTTATGAATTCAGATTTAGTTCCATAAGGGAGTTGGTTTGATTCATGTTTGACCATAAAATCTCCTCAAATGTTTTGCTGAACTCTGTAGTTATTTTTAGAGCATCTCTGAGTATCTCTGAGTATCTCTGAGTATCTCTGAGTATCTCTGTTCATATTCCCTTGAGGCTGAACGACAAAGAGATCTGAGGTATTTTTGGAAGAGGAGGAAAACGATGTGACACTGGAAGAGAGGCCTACTTTGGGAATGGAACCAAACTCACAGTTTTAGGTAAGTTCACTTCAGATGAATGACATTGATATAGATCTGTAACCCTGGAGGTGTTTGATTAGTGTCTATGATTCAGCTGAACTAAATGGTTGATGTGAAAACACTGTGACTTCAACCCAACCAGCTTTCTTTGGGAATGGAACCAAACTCACTGTTTTAGGTAAATACTTCCTCATTGATTTACTTACTGTACCTGACAATGTTATGGTTATGGATCAAATAGTTCAGTTGAACAATTGACGAGTCGTATAAAGTGGTTATTATGTTAGATGCCAAATGCGTAGACAAGTTCAGTAGCTTGTGGTTGGCACATTACTGCTCAGTATGTCCGCACTGTGACAACTATAATCCTGCATTCTTTGGAGCAGGAACCAAACTGACTGTTCTGGGTAAGAGAATATTCCCCATGATGGAACAAATGGGTCTCTATGTGTGGTTTAGGGGTTTGGTGATGTGAGGAGTTAGTTGATTCTAGATTCAGTGCATTAGATTAGTTCATACTAGTGTTACTCCACTCAATGCTTTTTGATGTTAAGCCTGTACACTGTGCCAACTATGAGGCCTATTTTGGACAAGGCACCAAATTAACAGTTCTCGGTAAGTCATCCCGTACACTATGTTTGTCGTAGGGACAATGAATGTGAGTGAGACAACATACTCGTGAGAAGAGATTTGATATCGTGGTATTACAGTATGTTTGAGTCATCTGTGTCGGTCTTGTTTAACTGGTTAAAATACGGTGTTGAACGGTAGGACGTCTTGACCAATACAGTTATCGAAGGCCATGTACAATTTAAAGTTGACGAGAAAAGGACTTGCTTGACTAGAGCAGTATTCCACTGTACTGTGTTAATGGTGCCAGGCTCAGCACGTCTATACTAATGGTGCCAGGCTGCCAGCACGTCTATATATCTATATTATATATGCCAGGCTCAGCACGTCTATATTCTATATTAGAGCAGTGTTCCACTGTACTGTGTTAATGGTGCCAGGCTCAGCACGTCTATATATCTATATTAGAGCAGTGTTCCACTGTACTGTGCTAATGGTGTCGGCCAGGCTAACCGGTGGAGGAACCCGGTTAACTGTTCTAGGTGAGAAATGACACTGAAAAAAGAGCAGTATTCTGTTGGTTATAAACCATGTAAACTATGTGGTTATAATGTATATAGAGAATGGTACTGTAACAGAAGTAGGATAGTATCTATCGATCGTCCTCTGACGTGGTCACATACAGGTGGATTAAATCCACTGTGCTGGTGGTGTTGGCCAGGCTGACTTCGCTGGAGGAACCCGGTTAACTGTTTCTGTGAGACAACACACCAACATAATATAACGTTGCTACCTGATTGTGATTTTTAAACTACATGTCATTTAAACACCTTTATATGTTATGGCCACAGTCTGTCGGTTACAGTGTGTGGTTGATCTTCATGGGTTGGAATGTGACCTAAAGATTGGTCGAGGTGGAACACACTTGAATATCATTAGTAAAATAGTCCCCATAATTGATTTGGTTGTAAACTATGTCAGATTTAACCCCTCAGCTGAATGTCTCAGAGGTCCTGTGAAGAGTTTTTTGAATAACTTTAACAGAGTAACAAAGATCGAAACAAAGTCAGAGAGACAGTAAAGATACGCTTTGTGTCTCTGTGCTCGTACTCGGAGGCATATTTTGGAGCCGGCACCAAACTCACCGTTTTAGGTAAGAAAACGAACAATGATCTGTTGTGGACTCTATCTGACAAATGTACACGAGGGAATAACAAAGACCAAAACATTTTTACATTTGGCAATATAGAAAATATCGTATTTGACTATACGTCTAAATGGTGTTAAAGTAAGAGAGTGTATTTAAATGGATCACAGTAAATACATGAGTTATGTGCTCCAATCATCATGGTTATAAAGCTGTCTGGCTCCGTGCCCAGACACCGTCTTCCTTCATTACAATACGAATCAGCTAGAGGAGAAGAGTGCAACCAGACACCGTCTTCCTTCATTACAATACGAATCAGCTAGAGGAGAAGAGGTTTAGCAGTGCAACCAGACACCGTCTTCCTTCATTACAATACGAATCAGCTAGAGGAGAAGAGGTTCCTTAGCAGTGCAACCAGACACCGTCTTCCTTCATTACAATACGAATCAGCTAGAGGAGAAGAGGTTCCTTAGCAGTGCAACCAGACACCGTCTTCGGTACTTAGGTCAAAACAATGATCATTTTCATCTCAAAATAATCTGGAAATGATTTTGTGGTGTCATTACATTTCATAGAATAACAAAATCCAACAACCAAAGACAGCAGGTTGGGGGTGTAAAGGCTACAGCTAATCTCTGCTAGTACTGAGTAGTGAGGAGGGGTTATTTCTGTAGCTGTGTATCAGTGTGAACACCAACCAGGCGTACTTCGGCAATGGCACCAAACTCACAGTTCTGGGTGAGAAAACTGATTCTGTTATCTGTTATCTATGCCGTCAAGGGTTTATCTGTTAGTGACACATCTCCCGTGTGTGAACCAGAGAAGGAGAGAAAATATCTTTATGGTTTATAAAACAATGTTCCAATTCCTCAGGCGTTTGGTTGGTATGAATCTATATTGTGGTGTTGCGTCAGTTTGAATGGAAGTGCATAAAAGTTCAGAACAAAGTAACAAAGTAAAGTAATAGCAAAGTAACAGATCTGTGTCAGATTTCATCCAGTGTCTAATGTAGGGCATGGTATGTCTCTGTGGTACACGGATAAGGCAGAGTTTGGTCCAGGTACCAGACTCACTGTTCTAGGTAAGGGATTCAGCTTTTCAACTTTCTTTAAAAAAATATTGCAAATACATAATCATGAAATTCTTTTAAATTAAAGGGTTTGTTTGCTTTGCATTCCTGTTAGAATAAGCATGAACATATTCAGAGGGGGGGACATTTAAGCTGTACAAAGAGCTCATGATAAAGTGAATTAGCCCTATGCTCTGTCGACATAGACATGCTTAGAAATACAGTATTACTTCCTTTGCTACAAGCCAAACTACTGCAAATACACCAATGGGTATTGATTCATAGAATCCTCTTGGTTTTCTGTCTGTGAGGATGTGGTGTGCTCTGGTGCCTATGCTGCCTACTTTGGAGAGGGAACTAAGCTAACAGTTCTGGGTAAGAAAACTGTAATACTGGTAGAATACTGTAAGAATACTGTAGTAATACTGTAGTAATACTGTAGTAATACTGTAATACTGTTAGAATACTGTAATACTGTTAGAATACTGTTAGAATACTGTAAGAATACTGTAATACTGGTAGAATACTGTTATAATACTGTAGTAATACTGTAGTACTGTTATAATACTGTTATAATACTGTAGTAATACTGTAATACTGTAATACTGTTATAATACTGTTATAATACTGTAGTAATACTGTAATACTGTAATACTGTTAGAATACTGTTATAATACTGTAATACTGGTAGAAAACTGTAATACTGTAAGAATACTGTAAGAATACTGTTAGAATACTGTTAGAATACTGTAAGAATACTGTAAGAATAGTGTGATAATAATACTGTTATAATACTGTAATACTGTTATGATACTGTTATGGTATTGTAGTAATAATGATACTATAAGAATACTGTAATACTACTATAGTAATAATGATACTATAAGAATACTGTAAGAATAGTGTGATAATAATACTGTAGTAATAATGATACTATAAGAATACTGTAATACTACTGTAGTAATAATGATACTATAAGAATACAGTAAGAATAATAGTAATAATAGTACTGTAAGAATTCTGTAAGAATGTGTTTCTATGTGTTTGACTTGGCATACATTTATTTATTAATGACATTTTGTGATTAATTACATTTTGTGATTAACTCTCTCATCGATTCATTTTGTGATGAACTGTCTCATTGATTCATTTTGTGATGAACTCTCTCATTGATTCATTTTGTGATGAGCTCTCTCATTGATTCATTTTGTGATGAACTGTCTCATTGATTCATTTTGTGATGAACTGTCTCATTGATTCATTTTGTGATGAACTGTGTTTTAAAGCACTGGGTTCAGGTATGATGTCGACAGCAAACAGAGCCATTGATTGAGTGTTAAAATACTCCACTGTTTTCTCCATGCAGATCCAAACATCAAAATCACTGAACCCACAGTGAAAGTCCTAGCACCCTCCGCTAAGGAGTGTGAAGATAGAAACAAGAAGAAGAAGAAGACCCTAGTGTGTGTCGCCACCGCTTCTACCCCGACCACGTCACGGTCTTCTGGCAAGTCAACAACGTCAACAGAACTGAAGGTGCCGGGACCGACAACAGGGCCTTGTGGGATGAAGATGGTTTATACAGTATCACCAGCAGACTGAGAGTCCCAGCCAATGAATGGCACAAACCAGAGAACAGATTCACCTGCAATGTCAGCTTTTACAATGGGACTGACAATATAAAAGTGAATGACACCATTAGTGGAGATCTCCAAGGTAATAAAACAATGAACACTGTCTGTGTTTCTGAGAAGAAAGACCTGATTTGACTGAACTAGTACACTAGTTTTGAGGCTCCAATGCATTCCCCAATGTCTAAGTGGTACCGTGTTGTATAATCTCATCTGAAACTCTCCTTCTTTGTTTCTTTCAGGTCAAAGTGGGGAAGAGATAACGACAGGTAAATGTGCCCATTTTATACCTGCATACTGATGACCTGCATACTGATGACCTGCATACTGATGACCCATGCATACCTGCATACTGATGACCTGTATACTGATGACCTGCATACTGATGACCTGCATACTGATGACCTGCATACTGATGACCTGCATACTGATGACCTGCATACTGATGACCTGTATACTGATGACCTGCATACTGATGACCTGCATACTGATGACCTGCATACTGTACTGATGACCTGCATACTGATGACCTGCATACTGGTGACCTGCATACTGATGACCTGCATACTGATGACCTGCATACTGATGACCTGCATGACTGCATACTGATGACCTGCATACTGATGACCTGCATACTGTGACCTGCATACTGATGACCTGCATACTGGTGACCTGCATACTGATGACCTGCATGACCTGCATACTGATGACCTGCATACTGATGACCTGAATACTGATGACTGCATACTGATGACCTGCATACTGTACTGATGACCTGCATACTGATGACCTGCATACTGGATGACCTGCATACTGATGACCTGCATACTGATGACCTGCATACTGATGACCTGCATACTGATGACCTGCATACTGATGACCTGCATACTGTACTGATGACCTGCATACTGATACCTGCATACTGATGACCTGCATACTGATGACCTGCATACTGATGACCTGCATACTGATGACCTGCATACTGATGACCTGCATACTGATGACCTGCATACTGATGACCTGTATACTGATGACCTGCATACTGTACTGATGACCTGCATACTGATGACCTGCATATACTGATGACCTGATGACCTGCATATACTGATGACCTGCATACTGATGACTGCATACTGATGACCTGCATACATACTGATGACCTGCATACTGATGACCTGCATACTGATGACCTGCATACTGATGACCTGCATACTGTACATACTGCATACTGATGACCTGCATACTGATGACCTGCATACTGTACTGCATACTGATGACCTGAATATACTGATGACCTGCATACTGATGACCTGCATACTGTACTGATGACCTGCATACTGATGACCTGTATACTGATGACCTGCATACTGATGACCTACATACTGATGACCTGCATACTGATGACCTGCATACTGTACTGATGACCTGCATACTGATGACCTGCATACTGATGACCTGCATACTGATGACCTGTATACTGATGCCCTGCATACTGATGACCTGTATACTGATGACCTGCATACTGATGACCTGCATACTGTACTGATGACCTGCATACTGATGACCTGCATACTGATGACCTGCATACTGATGACCTGCATACTGTACTGATGACCTGCATACTGATGACCTGCATACCTGTACTGATGACCTGCATACATACTGATGACCTGCATACTGATGACCTGCATACTGATGACCTGCATACTGTACTGATGACCTGCATACTGATGACCTGCATACTGTACTGATGACCTGCATACTGATGACCTGCATACTGATGACCTGCATACTGATGACCTGCATACTGATGACCTGTATACTGATGACCTGCATACTGTACTGATGACCTGCATACTGATGACCTGTATACTGATGACCTGCATACTGATGACCTGCATACTGATGACCTGCATACTGATGACCTACATACTGATGACCTGCATACTGATGACCTGCATACTGTACTGATGACCTGCATGCTGATGACCTGCATACTGTACTGATGACCTGCATACTGATGACCTGCATACTGATGACCAAGAAACACTGGCCTAAATCATTGGTTGGATCCCCAGGACCCTGAAACACTGACCTAGATCATTGGTTGGATCCCCAGGACCCAGAAACACTGGCCTAGATCATTGGTTGGATCCCCAGGACCAAGAAACACTAACCTAGATCATTGGTTGGATCCCCAGGACCAAGAAACACTAACCTAGATCATTGGTTTGATCCCCAGGACCCAGAAACACTGGCCTAGATCATTGGTTGGATCCCCAGGACCAAGAAACACTAACCTAGATCATTGGTTTGATCTCCAGGACCCAGAAACACTGGCCTAGATCATTGGTTGGATCGCCCAGGACCAAGAAACACTAACCTAGATCATTGGTTATATCCCCAGGACCAAGGAACACTAACCTAGATCATTGGTTGTGCTGTATTTTTCTCAATGGATGATCTGCTAACAATATCATCTGATACCACCTTAATCAAGGTCATTTGAATGTATTGTTGTCCTTGCAGATTACTATGTGAAGAGCACCCAGACTGCCAAGCTGGCCTACAGCATCTTCATCGCTAAGAGTACCTTCTATGGCCTGGTCGTCATGGTTATGATTTGGAAGTTCCAGGTGAGTTCACTGCAAATATGATAAAGGTTCATCACACAGCCATCTCTCTCCTCTTCTATCTCTGCCTTGTGCTGGTCCTGTGTGGCTCAGTCGGTAGAGCATGGTGCTTGCAACGCCAAGCGTTATCGTGGGATCATGCTAACAACAATAATCTTCCCGTCTGAAGGGCCACCCACTATGTGAAAACCCAGTAGTGGCCCCAGCCGATCTTTGTAAGTACCTTCGCTTCATGGACAAAAGCAGGTGAGTTCTGCTAAATGGTATATATTATTATTATTATTAAGGAGTCCCAGATCAGTTTAGTACGGTCTTGCCAACTCCTATGGTCAGGGTGACAGTGACCACACAAACAGATCCCACTGGACACACCACGTCATTTCAACGTGGATCACTGGGAAATACTTGGTTTAGACGTTGATCAATGAGATTACAATTGATATTCACCCAATCAAAAAGACAGCCAAAAGTTAGTCGAATTTCCAGTGTGTTATCCCTGTGATTTCAACCATCTAAAAGCACGAACATGTTCAAATGGAAAACAACAATGTCTGATTTCTGGTTTAGTTGTCAACCAAATGTCTATCACTGCTCTTTCAACCATCTAAAAGCACAACACAGTTCAAATGGGGATACACTGTCAGATATTGAATCCTTCATAGAACAGATTAATGTGTTATCACTGGGCTTCATTTAATAGCACAACCACATGAGCTGGTTTGCAGTTGAGAGTTACATTATAGCACACGGTACAAGGGATCAATGCCATTTGAGATTCTATTTTGATTTTAAGAGGAGATCTCTCAACAATCTGTCCCACGATAAGCACAGAGGTCATAATCAGTGAGAAATAGCATAGCGAAGCGTGACTGCGTTAAAACCTGGGATGGAAAACTCTCCAGTAGGAGTGCCCAAAATGTTTTGTTTCTGATAGTGACCCTGACTTTTTTATATTGTTTAAAATCGATCAAAATTCCATTTTGTCGTTTACCATCATGACACAATCCTGTGATTTAAAACCCCCCAAAAAAAACAGTAAAAAAAAAAATTAAAAGTATTATTCTTGACAAATACGTTGACAAATAGCGTTGAAACGACGTTGATTCAATCAGTTTGAGCCCAGTGGGATGTCACATGACAGGCAGGCGGGATACGCAGGACAGCAAAAAAAGATCTGGGACCAGACTAGGTAACGACCATAGGGGTTGACAAGACAGCACAAACAGATCTGGGACCAGGCTAGGTGATGACCATAGGAGTTGACAAGACAACACAAACTGACCTGGGACCAGGCTAGGTGATGACCATAGGAGTTGACAAGACAGCACAAACAGATCTGGGACCAGGCTAGGTGATGACCATAGGAGTTGACAAGACAGCACAAACAGACCTGGGACCAGGCTAGGTGATGACCATAGGAGTTGACAAGACAACACAAACAGATCTGGGACCAGGCTAGGTGATGACCATAGGAGTTGACAAGACAGCACAAACAGACCTGGGACCAGGCTAGGTGATGACCATAGGAGTTGACAAGACAACACAAACAGATTATCCTCATACAGACACTATACTGTCTTTATCCTCATACAGACACTATACTGTCTTTATCCTCATACAGACACCATACTGTCTTTATCCTCATACAGACACTATACTGTCTTTATCCTCATACAGACACTATACTGTCTTTATCCTCATACAGACACTATACTGTCTTTATCCTCATACAGACACTATACTGTCTTTATCCTCATACAGACACTATACTGTCTTTATCCTCATACAGACACTATACTGTCTTTATCCTCATACAGACACTATACTGTCTTTATCCTCATACAGACACTATACTGTCTTTATCCTCATACAGACACCATACTGTCTTTATCCTGTATCTCTGTGTTTCATACAGACACCATACTGTCTTTATCCTACAGACATATACTGTCTTTTCCATACAGACACTATACTGTCTTTATCTCATACAGACACTATACTGTCTTTTCCATACAGACACTATACTGTCTTTATCCTGTATCTCTGTGTTCCCATACAGACACCATACTGTCTTTATCCTGTATCTCTGTGTTTCCATACAGACACCATACTGTCTTTATCCTGTATCTCTGTGTTTCCATACAGACACCATACTGTCTTTATCCTGTATCTCTGTGTTTCCATACAGACACCATACTGTCTTTATCCATACAGACACTATCTCTGTGTTCCCATACAGACACTATACTGTCTTTATCCTGTATCTCTGTGTCTGTTTCCATACAGACACCATACAGACACTATACTGTCTTTATTGTATCTCTGTGTTTCCATACAGACACCATACTGTCTTTATCCTGTATCTCTGTGTTCCCATACAGACACTATACTGTCTTTATTTATCTCTGTGTTCCCATACAGACACCATACTGTCTTTATCCTACAGTATCTCTGTGTTTCCATACAGACACCATACTGTCTTTATCCTGTATCTCTGTCTTTTCCATACAGACACCATACTGTCTTTATCCTGTATCTCTGTGTTTCCCATACAGACACCATACTGTCTTTATCCATACAGTATCTCTGTGTTTCCTCATACAGACACCATACTGTCTTTATCCTGTATCTCTCTTTTCCATACAGACACCATACTGTCTTTATCCTGTATCTCTGTGTTTCAATACAGACACCATACTGTCTTTATCCTCATACAGACACTATCTCTGTGTCTGTTTTATCCTCACCATACAGACACTATACTGTCTTTATCCTGTATCTCCGTGTTCCCATACAGACACCATACTGTCTTTTTATCCTGTATCTCTGGTTCCCATACAGACACCATACTGTCTTTATCCTGTCTTTATCTCTGTGTTCCCATACAGACACCATACTGTCTTTATCCTGTCTTTATCTCATACAGACACTATACTGTCTTTTCCATACAGACACTACACTGTCTTTATCCTGCATCTCTGTGTTTCCATACAGACACCATACTGTCTTTATCCTCATACAGACACCATACTGTCTTTATCCTCATACTGCTATACTGTCTTTATCCTCATACAGACACTATACTGTCTTTATCCTTATACAGACACTATACTGTCTTTATCCTCATACAGACACCATACTGTCTTTATCCTCATACAGACGCTATACTGTCTTTATCCTCATACAGACACTATACTGTCTTTATCCTCATACAGACACTATACTGTCTTTATCCTCATACAGACACTATACTGTCTTTATCCTCATACAGACACTGTACTGTCTTTATCCTCATACAGACACTATACTGTCTTTATCCTCATACAGACACCATACTGTCTTTATCCTCATACAGACACTATACTGTCTTTATCCCATGACACTATACTGTCTTTATCCTCATACAGACACTATACTGTCTTTATCCTCATACAGACACTATACTGTCTTTATCCTCTACAGACACTATACTGTCTTTATCCTCATACAGACACTATACTATCTTTATCCTCATACAGACACTATACTGTCTTTATCCTCATACAGACACTATACTGTCTTTATCCTGTATCTCTGTGTTTCCATACAGACACCATACTGTCTTTATCCTGTATCTCTGTGTCTGTTTCCATACAGACACCATACTGTCTTTATCCTGTATCTCTGTGTTTCCATACAGACACCATACTGTCTTTATCCTGTATCTCTGTGTTCCCATACAGACACCATACTGTCTTTATCCTGTATCTCTGTGTTTCAATACAGACACCATACTGTCTTTATCCTGTATCTCTGTGTCTGTTTCCATACAGACACCATACAGACACTATACTGTCTTTATCCTGTATCTCTGTGTTCCCCATACAGACACCATACTGTCTTTATCCTGTATCTCTGTGTTTCCATACAGACACCACACTGTCTTTATCCTGTATCTCTGTGTTTCCATACAGACACCATACTGTCTTTATCCTGTATCTCTGTGTTTCCCATACAGACACCATACTGTCTTTATCCTGTATCTCTGTGTTCCCATACAGACACCATACTGTCTTTATCCTGTATCTCTGTGTTTCCATACAGACACCATACTGTCTTTATCCTGTATCTCTGTGTTTCCATACAGACACCACACTGTCTTTATCCTGTATCTCTGTGTTCCCATGCAGACACCATACTGTCTTTATCCTGTATCTCTGTGTTTCCATACAGACACCATACTGTCTTTATCCTGTATCTCTGTGTTTCCCATACAGACACCATACTGTCTTTATCCTGTATCTCTGTGTTTCCATACAGACACCATACTGTCTTTATCCTGTATCTCTGTGTTTCCATACAGACACCATACTGTCTTTATCCTGTATCTCTGTGTTTCCATACAGACACCATACTGTCTTTATCCTGTATCTCTGTGTTTCCATACAGACACCATACTGTCTTTATCCTGTATCTCTGTGTTTCCATACAGACACCATACTGTCTTTATCCTGTATCTCTGTGTTTCCATACAGACACCATACTGTCTTTATCCTGTATCTCTGTGTCTGTGTTTCACATGCAGGGCTCCTCAGAGAAACAGATTTAACGGAATACAAGCGGCCCAAGGAGGATGTCCTGCATGGGTGTTGATTCTTCCATGTGATCAAGAACGGACTGGCAAATGGGCAATTCTGGCAAATGCCAGATGGACCGATTCATCTTTAGCCCGGTGGGCCTGTCTAAATTGTATTATTTTTTTAGCAAAATAATAATAATTTGTCTCGTAAAGAGGGTCTTAAAGAAAAACATGGGCAGGTGTGTTAGAAATGCCTGGGCCGGTTTCTGGTCCCAGTTTGCCCCTGCATGTAATTGTATTGTCCATTGTGCTTATTGTTGCCAATATCTCTTTATTGCCCCGTCTATGTGAAGATGTGCTTTTAAGAATCTCTATGAACATGAACAATTTAAATGTATATTTGAATAAATTCAGCCAAACCAATCTTTCCATTAACATACAAAATCAATGTCTGTTTGTTTTTCCAGTAATTACAGTTGAGTATGTATCAATACACTTTGCTTTCCAATTTCTAAATGTTCATTTGTGAATAATAAACTGTATATAATTAGGGACAGATCAAAATGTACCTCTCCACAGTTACAAATATTTTCACGACCCTCCCCCTCATAGAATTAACTCAATATAATGTTTACGACCACAAATAACAAGAACTGTAGCGACCCTGTTTTTATAAACGTGGATATTGACTTTGCCACTTCAGTCTGCTTTTCTGGCACAGTTGATGCCACGCAGGGCTTTGGGCCAGAAGGTTGAGGGTTCACCGACCACCACAGACGAGCTCACTCTCCCTGCCTGTTTCATCACATTACGATCAGAGACGGAGGCAGACCATGATCAGCTAGGGGGAAATCAGATTTTCAACGTTATGATGCCATATTTATATAAAATATATTCAACGAATCTTCCACCGACAGGTTTGACAACCAATAAACAAAACAAACCAACTTCTGGCACTTCAATATCATGGTTTGTGTTTTGAACAAACAGAAAATACATCCCTCCCCACCTTGTTTTCTTACCCAGTGTTGAAGGCTTGGCTTGACAATCTCCTCGTGTCATTAAACTTTATAGTGTTTTGGAACAATGTCTCTTTTCATTCATCAATTGGCCACTGCACAGTTTGGATTGATTGATTGATTTTATTTGTCTGTAAAAAACAACAACATATATATACATAATTGTTTTAAGTGACTGGTAATTGCACAATAAAGTCTGGGACTTATTTTCATTGTGGTCCCTATTTGTTTTTACATAAATACATATACAATTACATAAATAGAGACAGAAACATTCTCAACCTCCAGATGAGTATGAGGGGAAATACAATTCTGACCAGCTTGTTTGGTCGGTAGCTTGTTCTCTAGATGTTTGGGGCTGCTGGTGAACCATGATGTGCAGCATAATCAGACACTAGATGAGATGTTTGGGGCTGCTGGTGAACCATGATGTGCAGCATAATCAGACACTAGATGAGATGTTTGGGGCTGCTGGTGAACCATGATGTGCAGCATAATCAGACACTAGATGAGATATTTGGGGCTGCTGGGGAACCATGATGTGCAGCATAATCAGACACTAGAAGAGATGTTTGGGGCTGCTGGTGAACCATGATGTGCAGCATAATCAGACACTAGACTAGATGTTTGGGGCTGCTGGTGAACCATGATGTGCAGCATAATCAGACACTAGACGAGATGTTTGGGGCTGCTGGTGAACCATGATGTGCAGCATAATCAGACACTAGAAGAGATGTTTGGAGATGTTTGGGGCTGCTGGTGAACCATGATGTGCAGCATAATCAGACACTAGATGAGATGTTTGGGGCTGCTGGTGAACCATGATGTGCAGCATAATCAGACACTAGATGTTTGGAGATGTTTGGGGCTGCTGGGAACCATGATGTGCAGCATAATCAGACACTAGATGAGATGTTTGGGGCTTCTGAACCATGATGTGCAGCATAATCAGACACTAGATGAGATGTTTGGGGCTGCTGGTGAACCATGATGTGCAGCATAATCAGACACTAGACTAGATGTTTGGGGCTGCTGGTGAACCATGATGTGCAGCATAATCAGACACTAGACTAGATGTTTGGGGCTGATGGGGAACCATGATGTGCAGCATAATCAGACACTAGATGAGGATGTTTGGGGCTGCTGGTGAACCATGATGTGCAGCATAATCAGACACTAGATGAGATGTCCATTCAGGTGAACCATGATGTGCAGCATAATCAGCACGACAGATGTTTGGGGCTGCTGGTGAACCATGATTGCAGCAAATGAGCCACAGACTTACATGTTTGGGGCTGCTTAACCAATGTGCAGCATAATCAAAAATAGATGAGATGTTTGGGGCTGCTTGAACCATGTGTAGTAATCAGACACTAGACTAGATGTTTGGGGCTGCAACCATGATGTGGAGCATAATCAGACACTAGACTAGATGTTTGGGGCTGCTGGGGAACCATGATGTTAGCATAATCAGACACTAGCAAGCCAGAGTTTGGAGATGTTTGGGGCTGCTGGTGAACCATGATGTGCAGCATAATCAGACACTAGATGAGATGTTTGGGGCTGCTGGTGAACCATGATGTGCAGCATAATCAGACACTAGACTAGATGTTTGGGGCTGCTGGTGAACCATGATGTGCAGCATAATCAGACACTAGACTAGATGTTTGGGATGCTGGGTGAACCATGATTGCAGCATAATCAGACACTAGACTAGATATTTGGGGCTGCTGGGGGAACCATGATGTGCAGCATAATGACACTAGATGAGATGTTTGGGGCTGCAGGAACCAAAAAAAAGAAGAAAAGCCCTTTTTTGTACTTTAAAATAACATCAAATTGATCAGAAATGCAGTGTAGACATTGTTAATGTTGTAAATGACTATTGTTAGTATTATATTGTTAGTATTATAATACTAAGATTAGTATTATATTGTTAGATTATAGGAGTTTCTCTGGGAGGGCTGAAATAGTCTTCCTCAAGTCCAAATGTCAGAGTCCGTTGGAGCGCCGGGATCTAGTCTTAAAGAAGGCCAGTTTTGTTTCAGCTGTGATAACACAATAGCAAAAGGGTTTTCTTATGATCAATTAGTCTTTGCTAAAATGATAAATCTTGGATTAGCTAACACAATGTGCCATTGGAACACCGCAGTGGGATGATAATGGGCCTCTGTATCCTTGTAGATATTCCATTAAAAATCAGCCGTTTTCCAGCTACAATAGTCATTTACAACATTAACAATGTCTACACTGTATTTCTGAACAATTTGATGTTATTTTAATGGACATAAATGTGCTTTTCTTTCAAAAACAAATACATTTCAGTGGACCCCCCGGTAAATGTTGATCTGTCCCTTAGTTTGTGTGTCTATGTTTTAGTATATCAACCAGCTGGAAAACATAAACTGTTACTATAGCCTGTCTTTACTCAGTAATAAAGGTGTAAATACTATATACTCTCTCTTTACTCAGTAATAAAGTTGTAAATGACAGATTGTGACTCTAAGCTTATTTCAGCTGAGGGAAGTTAGTGATGTTGAAACCGAACTCTTGTCGTCATTCATGGAAAGGGCTTTTCAATGACCATTCTGACAATAATAGACTGTCAAATGAACAACTTTATATCATTTAATCTGACAATAATAGACTGTCAAATGAACATGTTTATATCATTTAATCTGACAATAATAGACTGTCAAATGAACAAGTTTATATTTTAATCTAAAATAACACGGTCAAATTAACAAATGTATATAATTTAATCTGACAATAAGACACGCTTTATCAAATTAACAAATGTATATAATTGAATCCATCACAAGGTGGTTGATTTTTCAAATGAGCAATATTCTCTACACAGTTGTGATTTCAACAGAGGTTCATCCTTCCCATGAAGGGAGGATCCTTTTTTCCAGTTATTTTCATTCTGTTGTGTGTCTGTATCACACCTGTTTCTGAGAAACTCACCACTTCCTGCCCACACAGAGAGGACGTTTCCATGATGCTCTGCAGCGCTGCAGTGCATCATGGGTCTCATGGCCTATACACTCAAGTGGAAAAGTTATATCTGACCCAGATAGGGTTTATCTGGCTGGATCATATTTCCCTCTGAGTCAAAAAAGGAAGTTTCAGGCTACATTCTCAGCAGTTCAACACTTTCAGTTGACGTCTGCAAGTTTAATGGTTGTATAGAAGTTATAAATGGTCCTTTTTGCTAAATACATTTCTGGTCTGGGGAGAAACAGTGTGGTGATTATCACATAGCTGTATTTCTACCTTATAACAGGAAAGATGCTCCCATCGCATAGAAGAGTGGGGTGGTGTGTGTTAGTGGTTGTTGTGAAACTGAGCCTTGCAGCTCTGCAGGGGTGGAGGTGGAGAAGAGAGAGACAGCCGAGGAGAGGATGCGGAGAGAGAGGCCTGAAGCTAGGCAGGATGCTGAGAAACAGCCTTCCATCTCACCGCAACTGTTACCCAACCCACGCTGTGCAACACACACCTGCAGCTTTGCAATCTCCCTCCCTCCCTCCTCTCCCGTCCTCTCCCGTAAATACTATCTCCTCTCTCTTCCTCCCTCTCCTCTAAATCCCCTCCTCCTCTATACTCCTCTCTTTCTCCAGTAATAAAGGTGTCCTCTCCCTCTCCTCTTACTCAGTAATCTCCTCTAAATACTATCTCCTCTCTCTTTACTCTCTAATCTCCTCTGCCCTAAATCCTATCCCCCCTCCTCTCCTTTACTCTCCCTAATCCCCCTGTAAATCCTATACTCTCTCTTTACTCAGTAATCCCCTCCCCTAAATACTCCTCTCCTCTCCTCTCCTCTCCTCTCCTCTCCCCCTCCCCCTCCTCTATACTCTCCTTTCCTCGGTAATCCCCTCCCTGTAAATACTCCTCTCCTCTCTCTCTTTTGTCCTCAAACACAACAGCCAGAGATGTAAATATGTTCCATTTCTATGTCAACTGGCATAACAAGACCCAGAGACCTTTCTGAGTCACATGGTGTCAAATACACACAGCTCTTTGTTCAACCTGTTGTAAAGAAATGACAAGTAGTGTAGTCTCTCTTCTATGATGTTTTGATGTTCATTCTACTTTTCCATGTAGGTTGTGGAAAGGTTTCTATAGCTCCATCTCTGATGACTGTAATAGAGTCCTATAGCTCCATCTCTGATGACTGTAATAGAGTCTATAGCTCCATCTCTGATGCTGTAATAGAGTCCTATAGCTCCATCTCTGAGGACTGTAATAGAGTCCTATAGCTCCATCTCTGATGACTGTAATAGAGTCCTATAGCTCCATCTCTGACTGTAATAGAGTCCTATAGCTCCATCTCTGATGAGTGTAATAGAGTTTATAGCTCCATCTCTGATCTGTAATAGAGTCCATAGCTCCATCTCTGATGACTGTAATAGAGTCCTATAGCTCCATCTCTGATGACAATAGAGTCCATAGCTCCATCTCTGATGACTGTATATAGAGTCCTGAAGCTCCATCTCTGATGACTGTAATAGAGTCCTATAGCTCCATCTCTGATGACAGTAATAAAGATGTCTGGATTTAGCCTGGGTACCAGTTGTGATTTAGCCTGGGTACCAGTCTGGATTTAGCCTGGGTCCCAGTCTGGATTTAGGGGGCCCAGTTTTTTAGCCTGGGTATTTTCATTCTGTTGTGTGTCTGTACCAGTCTGGTTTAGCCTGGGTCCCAGTCTTAGCCTGGGTCCCAGTCAGGATTTAGACTGGTTTCCAGTCTGATTTGCCTGGGTACCAGTCTTGATTTCGCCTGGGTACCAGTCTTGATTTAGCCTAGGTCCCAGTCTGGAAATGTTAGCCTGGGTCCCAGTCTGGGTTTAGCCTGGGTCCCAGTCTATATTTAGCCTGGGTCACCAGTCTTGATTTAGGGTACAAGTCAGCAGTTCAACACTTTCAGTTGACAGTCTGGATTTAGACTAGGTCCCAGTCTGGAGTTAGCCTGGGTCCTTTTTTGCCTGGGTACCAGTCTATATTTAGCCTGGGTCCCAGAGAATTTAGTGGGTACCAGTCTGGATTTAGCCTGTAGTTTCTACCTTATAACAGGAAGTCTGGATTTAGCCTGGGTCCCAGTAGAAGATTTAGCCTGGGTCCCAGTCTGGATTTAGCCTGGGTCCCAGTCTGGATTTAGCTAAGCCTCCCTGTACTCCATGTCATTGTATTTGGTAAAGACAAAGAGACAAGCCGAGGAGAGCTAGAGAGACTGGTACGGAGACCAGTCAATAACACCACATCTAAACATGCTGTTTCATCATGGCCCAGAAGGCCATTGACAGTGTGTGGAGCTGTGACAATCTGTCTCTTGGTGAAAGCAGATTGCTCCAGACCCACTCCATCTGACTCCAGGATCACCCTCTGGTCTATTGACCCTGAACCCATCTACGCTGACTGGGTCCACAATCCCTGGTCCTACTGGTGTGAACCACTCTAAACCCCTCTATAGTGGTACCAGTACAGCACTCTCCCCTCTATAGTGGTCCAGTTGTACCAGTACAGCACTCTAAACCCCTATATAGTGGTCCTTTAACACTAAACCCCCACAGTGGTACCAGTACAGCACTCTAAACCCTCTATAGTGGTATAACAAGTACCAGTACAGCACCTTTCTAAGTCACAGTGGTACCAGTACAGCACTAAACAGCTCTATTGTACCAGTACAGCTGTTGTAAACCCCTCTACAGTGGTACCAGTACAGCACTCTAAACCTTCTACAGTGTACCAGTACAACATGTTCATTCTACAGTGGTACCAGTACAGCACTCTAAACCCCTCTACAGTGGTACCAGTACAGCACTCTAAACTCCCTCTATGACTGGTGGTACCATACTCCACTCTAAACCCTCTATAGTGGTACCAGTACAGCACTCTAAACCCCATCTCTATAGTGGTACCTGTAACAGCACTCTAAACCCCTCTGATACTGTAAGTACAGCACTCTAAACCCCTCTATAGTGGTACCAGTACAGCACTCTAAACCCCTCTATAGTGGTCCATACAGCACTCTGAAACCCTCTATAGTGAGTACCAGTACAGCACTCCCCCTCTATAGTGGTAAGTAGAGCACTCTAAGCCCGTCTCTGATGACTGTACCAGTACAGCACTCTAAACCCTCTACAGTGGTACCAGTACAGCACTGTAAACCCTCTATAGCTCCATCTCTGATGACTGTAATAGTGGTACTATAGCTCCATCTCTGATAGTGGTACCAGTACAGCACTCTAAGCTCCCTCTGATACTGGTACCATAGCACTCTAAACCCCTCTATAGTAGTACCAGGACAGCACTCTAAATCAGTGGACTACAGCACTCTAAACCCCCTATAGTGGTCCCAGTCTGGACTCTAAACCCCCTATAGTGGTACCAGTACTGCATCTAAAGCCTGTGGTACCAGTACAGCACTCTGGGTCCCCTCTATAGTGGTACCAGTACAGCACTCTAAACCCTCTACAGTGGTACCAGTACAGCACTCTAAACCCCTCTATAGTAGATCCTGGTCCACTATATTCCCTATCGGTCCTGGTCCACTATAGGGCACTATATTCCCTATCGGTCCTGGTCCACTATATTCCCTATCGGTCCTGGTCCACTATATTCCCTATAGGTCCTAGTCCACTATATTCCCTATAGGTCCTGGTCCACTATATTCCCTATAGGTCCTGGTCCACTATATTCCCTATAGGTCCTGGTCCACTATATTCCCTATTGGTCCTGGTCCACTATATTCCCTATAGGTCCTGGTCCACTATATTCCCTATAGGTCCTGGTCCACTATATTCCCTATAGGTCCTGGTCCACTACATTCCCTATAGGTCCTGGTCCACTATATTCCCTATAGGTCCTGATCCACTACATTCCCTATAGGTCCTGGTCCACTACATTCCCTATAGGTCCTGGTCCACTATATTCCCTATAGGTCCTGGTCCACTATATTCCCTATAGGACCTGGTCCACTATAAAGGGAATTTGGTGCCATTTGGGATGAAGGAAAATACTTCATACCTTCACAATTAGGATCTCCATCACCCTTACGGATTAGTGTTATGTTGTCTCATGGAGGGTTAAACTAGACTAGTGTTATAGTATATAGATGTCTGGGGACCCTGAGGAGAGATTACAACCAGTTAACTAATGGAGGGTTAAACTAGACTAGTGTTATAGTATATAGATGTCTGGGGACCCTGAGGAGAGATTACAACCAGTTAACTAATGGTTTAAACAAATCCATTGAAGCAGGGAGGAAGAGTGGCAACATCATGACTGGTTCCTGAACAAATGATTTGAGAGGAAAATACAGGTGTCACCACATTCTGAAACCCCATCTACAAGTCACACTGAGGAGTTAGTACATCAGTCTCTGTTTAGTGTGACCTCTAGTGGTTATGAGTGGTAGTACACCAGTCTCAGGTTCAGTATGACCTCTAGTGGTTATGAATGGTAGTACACCAGTCTCAGGTTTAGTAGGACCTCTAGTGGTTATGAGTGGTACTACACCAGTCTCAGGTTTAGTATGGCCTCTAGTGGTTATGAGTGGTACTACACCAGTCTCAGGTTTAGTAGGACCTCTAGTGGTTATTTTTATTTATTTATTTATTTCACCTTTATTTAACCATGTAGGCCAGTTGAGAACAAGTTCTCATTTACAATTGCGACCTGGCCAAGATAAAGCAAAGCAGTTCGACACATACAACGACACAGAGTTACACATGGAGTAAAACAAACATACAGTCAATAATACAGTATAAACAAGTCTATATACGATGTGAGCAAATGAGGTGAGATAAGGAGGTAAAGGCAAAAAAGTCCATGGTGGCAAAGTAAATACAATATAGCAAGTAAAACACTGGAATGGTAGATTTGCAGTGGAAGAATGTGCAAAGTAGAAATAAAAATAATGGGGGGTGCAAAGGAGCAAAATAAATTAATTAATTAATTAAATACAGTAGGGAAAGAGGTAGTTGTTTGGGCTAAAATATAGGTGGGCTATGTACAGGTGCAGTAATCTGTGAGCTGCTCTGACAGTTGGTGCTTAAAGCTAGTGAGGGAGATAGGTGTTTCCAGTTTCAGTGCTTTTTGTAGTTCGTTCCAGTCATTGGCAGCAGAGAACTGGAAGGAGAGGCTGCCAAAGAAAGAATTGGTTTTGGGGGTGACAAGAGAGATATACCTGCTGGAGCGTGTGCTACAAGTGGGAGATGCTATGGTGACCAGCGAGCTGAGATAAGGGGGAGTGGTAGTGTGGTTATGAGTAGTTATGAGTGGTAGTACAACAGTCTCAGGTTTAGTGTGACCTCTAGTGGTTATGAGTGGTACTACACCAGTATCAGGTTTAGTAGGACCTCTAGTGGTTATGAGTGGTAGTACACCAGTCTCAGGTTTAGTATGACCTCTAGTGGTTATGAGTGGTAGTACACCAATCTCAGGTTTAGTAGGACCTCTAGTGGTTATGAGTGGTACTATACCAGTCTCAGGTTTAGTAGGACCTCTAGTGGTTATGACTGGTAGTACACCAGTATCAGGTTTAGTAGGACCTCTAGTGGTTATGAGTGGTACTACACCAGTCTCAGGTTTAGTAGGACCTCTAGTGGTTATGAGTGGTAGTACACCAGTATCAGGTTTAGTAGGACCTCTAGTGGTTATGAGTGGTAGTACACCAGTCTCAGGTATAGTAGGACCTCTAGTGGTTATGAGTGGTAGTACACCAGTCTCAGGTATAGTAGGACCTCTAGTGGTTATGAGTGGTAGTACACCAGTCTCAGGTTTAGTATGTCCTCTAGTGGTTTTTTATTTTATTTTATTTTTTTCACCTTTATTTAACCAGGTAGGCTAGTTGAGAACAAGTTCTCATTTACAACTGCGACCTGGCCAAGATAAAGCATAGCAGTGTGAACAGACAACACAGAGTTACACATGGAGTAAACAATTAACAAGTCAATAACACAGTAGAAAAAAAAGGGAGTCTATATACAATGTGTGCAAAAGGCATGAGGAGGTAGGCGAATAATTACAATATTGCAGATTAACACTGGATTGATAAATGGTCATGTACAGGTAGAGATATTGGTGTGCAAAAGAGCAGAAAAGTAAATAAATAAAAACTGTGGGGATGAGGTAGGTGAAAATGGGTGGGCTATTTACCAATAGATTATGTACAGCTGCAGCGATCGGTTAGCTGCTCAGATAGCTGATGTTTGAAGTTGGTGAGGGAGATAAAGGTCTCCAACTTCAGCGATTTTGCAATTGCTCCAGTCACAGGCAGCAGAGTACTGGAACGAAAGGCGGCCGAATGAGGTGTTGACTTTAGGGATGATCAGTGAGATACACCTGCTGGAGCGCGTGCTACGGATGGGTGTTGCCATCGTGACCAGTGAACTGAGATAAGGCGGAGCTTTACCTAGCATGGCCTTGTAGACGACCTGGAGCCAGTGGGTCTTGCGACGATTATGTAGCGAGGGCCAGCCGACTAGAGCATACAAGTCGCAGTGGTGGGTACTATAAGGTGCTTTAGTGACAAAACGGATGGCACTGTGATAAACTGCATCCAGTTTGCTGAGAAGAGTGTTGGAAGCAATTTTGTAGATGACATCGCCGAAGTCGAGGATCGGTAGGATGGTCAGTTTTACTAGGTAAGCTTGGCAGCGTGAGTGAAGGAGGCTTTGACGGAATAGAAAGCCGACTCTTGATTTGATTTTCGATTGGAGATGTTTGATATGGGTCTGGAAGGAGAGTTTGCAGTCTAGCCAGACACCTAGGTACTTATAGGTGTCCACATATTCAAGGTCGGAACCATCCAGTGTGGTGATGCTAGTCGGGCATGCGGGTGCAGGCAGCGATCGGTTGAAAAGCATGCATTTGGTTTTACTAGCGTTTAAGAGCAGTTGGAGGCCACGGAAGGAGTGTTGTATGGCATTGAAGCTCGGTTGAAAGCCTTGGCAAGGTCGATGAAGACGGCTGCACAGTACTGTCTTTTATCGATGGCGGTTATGATGTCGTTTAGTACCTTGAGTGTGGCTGAGGTGCACCCGTGACCGGCTCGGAAACCAGATTGCATAGCAGAGAAGGTACGGTGGGATTCGAGATGGTCAGTGACCTGTTTGTTGACTTGGCTTTCAAGACCTTAGATAGGCAAGGCAGAATGGATATAGGTCTGTAACAGTTTGGGTCCAGGGTGTCTCCCCTTTGAAGAGGGGGATGACTGCGGCAGCTTTCCAATCCTTGGGGATCTCAGACGATATGAAAGAGAGGTTGAACAGGCTGGTAATAGGGGTTGCGACAATGGCGGCGGATAGTTTCAGAAATAGAGGGTCCAGATTGTCAAGCCCAGCTGATTTATACGGGTCCAGGTTTTGCAGCTCTTTCAGAACATCTGCTATCTGGATTTGGGTAAAGGAGAACCTGGAGAGGCTTGGGCGAGGAGCTGCGGGGGGCCGGAGCTGTTGGTCGAGGTTGGAGTAGCCAGGCGGAAGGCATGGCCAGCCGTTGAGAAATGCTTGTTGAAGTTTTCAATAATCATGGATTTGTCGGTGGTGACCGTGTTCCCTAGCCTCAGTGCAGTGGGCAGCTGGGAGGAGGTGCTCTTGTTCTCCATGGACTTCACAGTGTCCCAGAACTTTTGGAGTTGGAGCTACAGGATGCAAACTTCTGCCTGAAGAAGCTGGCCTTAGCTTTCCTGACTGACTGTGTGTATTGGTTCCTGACTTCCCTGAACAGTTGCATATCGCGGGGACTGTTCGATGCTATTGCAGTCCGCCACAGGATGTTTTTGTGCTGGTCGAGGGCAGTCAGGTCTGGAGGAACCAAGGGCTGTATCTGTTCTTAGTTCTGCATTTTTTGAACGGAGCATGCTTATCTAAAATGGTGAGGAAGTTACTCTTAAAGAATGACCAGGCATCCTCAACTGACGGGATGAGGTCAATGTCCTTCCAGGGTACCCGGGCCAGGTCGATTAGAAAGGCCTGCTCACAGAAGTGTTTTAGGGAGCGTTTGACAGTGATGAGGGGTGGTCGTTTGACTGCGGCACCGTAGCGGATACAGGCAATGAGGCAGTGGTCGCTGAGATCCTGATTGAAGACAGCGGAGGTGTATTTGGAGGGCCAGTTGGTCAGGATGACGTCTATGAGGGTGCCCTTGCTTACAGGGTTAGGGTTGTACCTGGTGCGTTCCTTGATGATTTGTGTGAGATTGAGGGCATCTAGCTTAGATTGTAGGACTGCCGGGGTGTTAAGCATATCCCAGTTTAGGTCACCTAACAGAACAAACTCTGAAGCTAGATGGGGGGCAATCAATTCACAAATGGTGTCCAGTTATGAGTGGTAGTACACCAGTCTCAGGTTTAGTAGGACCAAATAAAATTTGGGCTAAAATATAGGTGGGCTATGTACAGGTGCAGTAATCTGTGAGCTGCTCTGACAGTTGGTGCTTAAAGCGAGTGAGGGAGATAAGTGTTTCCAGTTTCAGTGCTTTTTGTAGTTCGTTCCAGTCATTGGCAGCAGAGAACTGGAAGGAGAAGATGCCAAAGAAAGAATTGGTTTTGGGGGTGACAAGAGAGATATACCTGCTGGAGCGTGTGCTACAAGTGGGAGATGCTATGGTGACCAGCGAGCTGAGATAAGGGGGAGTGGTAGTGTGGTTATGAGTAGTTATGAGTGGTAGTACACCAGTATCAGGTTTAGTAGGACCTCTAGTGGTTATGAGTGGTAGTACACCAGTATCAGGTTTAGTAGGACCTCTAGTGGTTATGAGTGGTAGTACACCAGTCTCAGGTTTAGTATGACCTCTAGTGGTTATGAGTGGTAGTACACCAATCTCAGGTTTAGTAGGACCTCTAGTGGTTATGAGTGGTACTACACCAGTCTCAGGTTTAGTATGACCGCTCATGGTCATACTAAACTAAACACTATAACTCACCTGGACCAGCCCACGTTGACCCCAGACACCACTATATAACTCACCTGGACCAGCCCATGTTGACCCCAGACACCACTATATAACTCACCTGGACCAGCCCACGTTGATGTTGACCCCAGACACCACTATATAACTCACCTGGACCAGCCCACGTTGATGTTGACCCCAGACACCACTATATAACTCACCTGGACCAGCCCACGTTGATGTTGACCCCAGACACCACTATATAACTCACCTGGACCAGCCCACGTTGATGTTGACCCCAGACACCACTATATAACTCACCTGGACCAGCCCACGTTGACCCCAGACACCACTATATAACTCACCTGGACCAGCCCACGTTGATGTTGACCCCAGACACCACTATATAACTCACCTGGACCAGCCCACGTTGATGTTGACCCCAGACACCACTATATAACTCACTTAAACCAGCCCACATTGATGTTGACCCCAGACACCACTATATAACTCACCTGGACCAGCCCACGTTGATGTTGACCCCAGACACCACTATATAACTCACCTGGACCAGCCCATGTTGACCCCAGACACCACTATATAACTCACCTGGACCAGCCCACGTTGATGTCGAACCCAGACACCACTATATAACTCACCTGGACCAGCCCACGTTGACACCAGACACCACTATATAACTCACCTGGACCAGCCCACGTTGACCCCAGACACCACTATATAACTCACCTGGACCAGCCCACGTAGATGTTGAACCCAGACACCACTATATAACTCACCTGGACCAGCCCACGTTGACCCCAGACACCACTATATAACTCACCTGGACCAGCCCACGTTGACCCCAGACACCACTATATAACTCACCTGGACCAGCCCACGTTGACCCCAGACACCACTATATAACTCACCTGGACCAGCCCATGTTGACCCCAGACACCACTATATAACTCACCTGGACCAGCCCACGTTGATGCTGACCCCAGACACCACTATATAACTCACCTGGACCAGCCCACGTTGACCCCAGACACCACTATATAACTCACCTTGACCAGCCCACGTTGACCCCAGACAGCACTATATAACTCACCTGGACCAGCCCATGTTGATGTTGACCCCAGACACCACTATATAACTCACCTGGACCAGCCCACTATATAACTCACTTGGACCAGCCCACATTGATGTTGACTCCAGACACCACTATATAACTCACCTGGACCAGCCCACGTTGATGTTGACCCCATACACCACTATATAACTCACCTGGACGAGCTCACATTGACCCCAGACACCACTATATAACTCACTTTGACCAGCCCACATTGATGTTGACCCCAGACACCACTATATAACTCACCTGGACCAGCCCACGTTGATGTTGACCCCAGACACCACTATATAACTCACCTGGACCAGCCCACATTGATGTTGACCCCAGACACCAATATATAACTCACCTGGACCAGCCCACGTTGATGTTGACCCCAGACACCACTATATAACTCACCTGGACCAGCCCACGTTGACCCCAGACACCACTATATAACTCACCTGGACCAGCCCACGTTGACCTCAGACACCACTATATAACTCACCTGGACCAGCCCACGTTGACCTCAGACACCACTATATAACTCACCTGGACAAGCCCACGTTGACCCCAGACACCACTATATAACTCACCTGGACCAGCCCACGTTGATGTTGAACCCAGACACCACTATATAACTCACCTGGACCAGCCCACGTTGACCCCAGACACCACTATATAACTCACCTGGACCAGCCCACGTTGACCCCAGACACCACTATATAACTCACCTGGACCAGCCCACGTTGACCCCAGACACCACTATATAACTCACCTGGACCAGCCGATGTTGACCCCAGACACCACTATATAACTCACCTGGACCAGCCCACGTTGATGCTGACCCCAGACACCACTATATAACTCACCTGGACCAGCCCACGTTGACCCCAGACACCACTATATAACTCACCTTGACCAGCCCACGTTGACCCCAGACAGCACTATATAACTCACCTGGACCAGCCCATGTTGATGTTGACCCCAAACACCACTATATAACTCACCTGGACCAGCCCACGTTGACCCCAGACACCACTATATAACTCACCTGGACCAGCCCACGTTGACCCCAGACACCACTATATAACTCACCTGGACCAGCCCACGTTGACCCCAGACACCACTATATAACTCACCTGGACCAGCCCACGTTGACCCCAGACACCACTATATAACTCACCTGGACCAGCCCACGTTGACCCCAGACACCACTATATAACTCACCTGGACCAGCCCACGTTGACACCAGACACCACTATATAACTCACCTGGACCAGCCCACATTGACCCCAGACACCACTATATAACTCACCTGGACCAGCCCATGTTGACCCCAGACACCACTATATAACTCACCTGGACCAGCCCACGTTGACCCCAGACACCACTATATAACTCACCTGGACCAGCCCACGTTGATGTTGACACCAGACACCACTATATAACTCACCTGGACCAGCCCATGTTGATGTTGACCCCAGACACCACTATATAACTCACCTGGACCAGCCCACGTTGACCCCAGACACCACTATATAACTCACCTGGACCAGCCCATGTTGATGTTGACCCCAAACACCACTATATAACTCACCTGGACCAGCCCACGTTGATGTTGACCCCAGACACCACTATATAACTCACCTGGACCAGCCCACGTTGACCCCAGACACCACTATATAACTCACCTGGAGCAGCCCACGTTGATGTTGAACCCAGACACCACTATATAACTCACCTGGACCAGCCCATGTTGACCCCAGACACCACTATATAACTCACCTGGACCAGCCCACGTTGACCCCAGACACAAAAAATTCATTTGTGTAGTGGTTGAAAAACAAGTTTTAATGACTCCAACCTAAGTGTATGTAAACGTCCGACTTCAACTGTATATAGAGTACAAAGTAATGTCTCTGCGGTATTTTTTAAATTGTAGTTGGTGAGACACCATTGAGACTAGGGTCTGTGTGAACATGAACATAAAATAAATACAAGATTAATCAAAACAAACAACTATCACTACACTATATATACAAAGTATGTTGGTCTGTCTCTATGTCTCTGTGTGTTGGTCTGTCTCTAGGTCTCACACAGAGACATAGAAACAAACCAACACACAGATAGACAGAGACAGACCAACACACAGATAGACATAGAGGCAGATCAACACACAGCTAGACATAGAGAAAGACCAACACACAGAAATATATAGAGACAGACCAACACACAGATAGACAGACCAACACACAGATAAATATAGAGACAGACCAACACACAGATACATATAGACAGACCAACACACAGATAGACCTAGAGACAGACCAACACACAGATAAATATAGACAGACCAACACACAGATAGACAGAACAACACACAGAGAGATATATAGACAGACCAACACACAGATAGACCTAGAGACAGACCAACACACAGATAAATATAGACAGACCAACACACAGATAGACAGACCAACACACAGATAGATATAGAGACAGACCAACACACAGATAGATATAGAGACAGACCAACACCCAGATAGATAGAGACAGACCAACACACAGATAGATATAGAGACAGACCAACACACAGACAGATATAGAGACAGACCAACACCCAGATAGATAGAGACAGACCAACACACAGATAAACAGAGACAGACCAACACACATAAAGACAGACCAACACACAGATAGACATAGAGACAGACCAACACACAGATAGACATAGAGACAGACCAACACACATAAAGACATAAAGACAGACCAACACACAGATAGACATAGAGACAGACCAACACACAGATAGACATAGAGACATACCAACACACAGATAGACATAGAGACAGACCAACACACAGATAGACATAGAGACAGACCAACACACAGAGAAATATATAGACAGACCAACACACAGATAGACATAGAGACAGACCAACACACAGATAGATATAGAGACAGACCAACACACAGATAGACATAGAGACAGACCAACACACAGATAGATATAGAGACAGACCAACACACAGACAGATATAGAGACAGACCAACACCCAGACATATATACAGACAGACCAACACACAGACAGATATACAGACACACAGACAGATATAGAGACAGACCAACACACAGATAGACATAGAGACAGACCAACACACAGACAGATATAGAGACAGACCAACACACAGATAGACAGACCAACACACAGACAGATATACAGACAGACCAACACACAGATAGACAGACCAACACACAGACAGATATACAGACACACAGACAGATTTCGAGACAGACCAACACACAGATAGACATAGAGACAGACCAACACACAGACAGATATACAGACAGACCAACACACAGACAGATATACAGACAGACCAACACACAGACAGATATACAGACAGACCAACACACAGACAGACAGACCAACACACAGACAGATATACAGACAGACCAACACACAGACAGATATACAGACAGACCAACACACAGATAGACAGACCAACACACAGACAGATATACAGACAGACCAATACACAGACAGATATAGAGACAGACCAACACACAGACAGATATACAGACAGACCAACACACAGACAGATATACAGACAGACCAACACACAGACAGATATAGAGACAGACCAACACACAGACAGATATACAGACAGACCAACACACAGACAGATATACAGACAGACCAACACACAGATAGACAGACCAACACACAGACAGATATACAGACAGACCAACACACAGACAGATATAGAGACAGACCAACACACAGACAGATATACAGACAGACCAACACACAGACAGATATAGAGACAGACCAACACACAGATAGACAGACCAACACACAGACAGATATACAGACAGACCAACACACAGACAGATATACAGACAGACCAACACACAGACAGATATAGAGACAGACCAACACACAGATAGACAGACCAACACACAGACAGATATACAGACAGACCAACACACAGACAGATATACAGACAGACCAACACACAGATAGACAGACCAACACACAGACAGATATACAGACAGACCAACACACAGACAGATATACAGACAGAACAACACACAGACAGATATACAGACAGACCAACACACAGACAAAGTTAGAGCAGACTCTTTACTAGTTTAATTGAATGACATATTAGTTTTATTGAATGACACCAGAAAGTCACACAGACGTGGCGATGACCGATAACATGGACAGTAAATATGAATCATCTATGGGACAACAGAGGTATAGATGGCACTGTCCAATATGGCCGCTGTCAGGTAAACAACATCTGGGATTATAGTCAAGATGAAAAGTTATAAAAGCTATAGGTCAAGCATGTGTGTCGCTGTGTGAGAGAGGGGTATCTGTGGTAGCGCAGTGTGGCGTTAGTGGGCTTGATATATACAGTTTTTGCGTGTGTGTGTGTGTGTGTGTGTGTGTGTGTGTGTGTATGAAGTGAGCTCTAAAAGTATTGGGACAGTGACATATATGATGTTGTTTTGGCTATGTACTCCAGCACTTTGGATTTGAAACGATACAATGACTATGAGGCACAAATATCACAACCCCCCCTTGTAATGGTGAGAGGTTAGCATGTCGCAGGGGTATGAAATGCTAACCTCCCCTGTTATTGTAATGGTGAGAGGTTAGCATGTCTTGGTGGTATGATATGAAGTGCTAACCTCCCCTGTTATTGTAATGGTGAGAGGTTAGCATGTGGTAGGGGTATGAAATGAAATGCTAACCTCCCCTGTTATTGTAATGGTGAGAGGTTAGCATTTGGTAGGGGTATGAAATTAAATGTTAACCTCCCCTGTTATTGTAATGGTGAGAGGTTAGCATGTCTTGGTGGTATGATATTACAACTACAATAACAGGGGAGGTTAGCATTTCATATCATACCCCCACGACATGCTAATCTCTCACCATTACAATGACAGGGGAGGTTAGCATTTCATACCCCTGCGACATGCTAACCTCTCACCATTACAAGGGGGGGTTGTGATATTTGTGCCTCATAGTCATTGTATCGTTTCAAATCCAAAGTGCTGGAGTACAGAGCCAAAACAACAACAAATGTGCCAATACTTTTAGAGCTCACTGTATACATCCTGTTAACATGTGTTTGTGTGCGTGTGTGTGTGTGTGTGTGTGTGTGTGTGTGTGTGTGTGTGTGTGTGTGTGTGTGTGTGTGTGTGTGTGTGTGTGTGTGTGTGTGTGTGTGTGTGTGTGTGTGTGTGTGTGTGTGTGTGTGTGTGTGTGTGTGTGTGTGTGTGTGTGTAAGTCTGTCTTTGGTCCGTGGGATGTTGTTAAGCTTCTTTGTTTCTCACTGGCTCATCTCAGCTTCCTTCTCAGGGTTGAAGCGTCACCTAGCCAGGCGGCTGGCTGTGGGCGGGGCAGCGCGCGGGCGGGGCAGCGGGCGGAGGCAGCAGGGGTGGGCACGCCCTGGACGGTCCTCGGGTTCTTACCTCGCTGCAGGGTGGGTGTGCAGGACGCCGTAGGGGGCGGGGCGGCGGACATGGACTCTGGCCCGGTGGGCGTGGTCGGCAGCGCTGGTCCCCTGGCGCCCGCCAGTTGAGCCCTTGAGCTGCCGCGCTGCACCGTCAAGACCTTGCTCATGTCCTGACCTGTTCCCGGCTGACTGGGTTGACTCAGCTGAATCGTCTGGATTGATTGGCTACTGGGTTGGCTCATCTGGTTGACCTGGGCACCGGGGCACGTCCTTGGCACTCGGCACCGTCAGGAAGTTGTTGTTGTTGCCGTGGCAGCCGCCGTACCAGAAGTGGGAGCACCTGGACGCGGTGACGTCGTAGAAGTATCGGCCCGTCCAGCCACTGCAGGAGCCGGCCGCCTTGGGAAGAGAACAGGTGGTTCTGGGAACTATAGAGAAACAGGAAGTCACACTTCTCTCCTTTTAGTCCATTAGAACAACCAATGAACATAAACAAAAGGTGGTACGAGAAAAATGTAAAAAGGTACAAAAGGTTTTTCGTGTTTTATACTGTATCAATATAATGTCGTATTCAAGGCACACCAAACGAATTAACAATAACAAGCTAAACCGCTACTGTCAGTCTTTCTATCGAGCAGAGACAATACCCCTCTCCCTTCCTCACCGCACCTATTCTCTCTTCCCTTCACCCTCCCCTCGTTCCCTTCTCCCGCTCCCCTCCCACTCCTCCCCTGTCCTACCGTTGTATGGTGGGTTGGGGCAGCCCTCTCCCCTCCTCCCATTCCCTCATCCCCCTCCCCTGTCCTACCGTTGTATGGTGGGTTGGGGCAGCCCTCTCCCCTCCTCCCATTCCCTCATCCCCCTCCCCTGTCCTACCGTTGTATGGTGGGTTGGGGCAGCCCTCTCCATTGGGACCTGCGGCTACGAACATACGGTCGAAACAGCAGCCGTAGGTGGTCAGGCGACACTGGACACTGTTCTCAGCTGGAGGGGGAGCCTGGGAGGAGGAGAGAGGGAGAGAGACAGTAAGAGAGAGAGAGAGAGAGAGAGAGAGAGAGAGAGAGAGAGACAGAGACAGAGACAGAGACAGAGACAGAGACAGAGACAGAGACAGAGAGAGAGAGAGAGAGAGAGAGAGAGAGAGAGAGAGAGACAGAGAGAGAGACAGAGAGAGAGACAGAGACAGAGACAGAGACAGAGAGAGAGAGAGAGAGAGAGAGACAGACAGAGAGAGAGACAGAGACAGAGACAGAGACAGAGACAGAGAGAGAGACAGAGACAGAGAGAGAGACAGAGACAGAGACAGAGACAGAGAGAGACAGAGACAGAGACATAGACGGAGAGCGAGAGAGAGAGAGAGAGAGAGACAGTGAGAGAGAGAGAGAGAGAGAGAGAGAGAGAGAGACAGAGAGACAGTGAGAGAGTGAGAGAGAGAGAGAGAGACAGAGAGACAGAGAGACAGAGAGACAGAGAGACAGAGAGACAGAGAGACAGAGAGACAGAGAGAGAGAGAGACCCCTATCAGATCACAGCAAAGTCACAGTCTACTTGAACAGGGCAATACTCAAATCATGAGGCATCAAAGCCAAAGGAACTGAGTAATATTAAGACATACTATAGATGGAAGGAAAGTAGTGTGGAAACTGACCAAAAAACAATGAGGCAACAACACATTCAATCCCTTTCAGACAACTTCCTGGTAAAAACATTTCACTGTAATAGTGAAGGTGTCAACTTGGTAGTAGAAAACCTAAACCGTATATTTGACCTCTCAGCGTCCCTAATCCATCTAGAAATGTCAAGCAAATGAACAACAATGGCAAATGGTTTGATGAGGAATGCAAAAACCTAAGAAAGAAATTGAGAAACCTATCCAACCAAAAACAGAGACCCAGAAAACATGAGCCTACACTATGGTGAATTACTAAAACAATACAGATATATACAATACGGAAAAAGAAGGAACAGCACGTCAGAAATCAGCTCAATGTAATAGAAGAATCCATAGAATCTAACAACTTCTGGGAAAATTGAAACACACTAAACTAGAGGTCAACTGAATATGATTTTTTTTAGTGGCGAAACCAATAATCGGAGGACCAAATAAAAAGCCAATACCGAATACATCGGTAAAACGAGTCCTATATCAACATAACCTGAAGGTTATGCAAGGAAAAACCGCCATAAAAAAGCCAGACTACGGTTTGTAACTGCACTTGGGTACAAAGATTGTACTTTTTGTGGAAATGTCCTCTGGTTTGATGAAACAAAAATATAACTGTTTGGCCATAATGACCATCGTTATGTTTGGAAGAAAAAGGAGGAGGCTTGTGGGGGTGTTTTGTTGCAGGAGGGACTGGTGCATTTCACAAAATAGATGGCATCATGAGGGAGGAAAAATATGTGGATATATTGAAGCAACATCTCAGGACATGAGTCAGGAAGTTAAAGCTGGGTCACAAATGTGTCTTCCAAATGGACAATGACCCCAAGCATACTTCCAAAGCTGTGGCAAAATGGCTTAAGGACAACAAAGTCAAGGTATTGGAGTGGGCATCATAAAGCCCTGACCTCAATCCTATTGTGGCAGAACTGAAAAAAGCATGTGCGATCAAGGAGGCCTACAAACCTGACTCAGTTACACCAGCTCTATCAGGAGGAATGGGCCATAATTCACCCAACTTATTGTGGGATGCTTGTGGAAGGCTACCCAAAAACCTTTGATCCAAGTTCAACAATTTAAAAGCAAAAAATGACAATTCTGCCCCCTAGTCACAAAAGGTTAAAGGCAATACTGCCAAATACAAATTGAGTGAATGTGAACTTCTTAAATGTCAGGAATTGTGGAAAACTGAGTTTAAATGTACTTCGTTAAGGTGTATGTAAACTTCCGACTTCAACTGTAGTCAGTCAACTCAGTCAGACTGCTTTATGAAATATCAAATCACATAATTATAATATAATAACACGGAAACACAAGCCTTTAGTCATTAATATGGTCAAATCCGGAAACTAGACGTTTCTACCTGTCCCAGATCTACCGTTTTCAACTCTCTAGAGACAGCAGGAGTGGTAGAGATACTCTGAATGATCGGGCTATGAAAAGCCAACTGACATTTACTCCTGAGGTGCTGACCTGTTGCACCCCCGACAACCACTGTGATTATTATTATTTGACCATGCTGGTCATTTATGAACATTTGAACATCTTGGCCATGTTCTGTTATATTCTCCACCCGGCACAGCCAGAAGAGGACTGGCCACCCCTCATAGCCTGGTTCCTCTCTAGGTTTCTTCCTGGGTTCTGGACTTTCTAGGGAGTTTTTCCTAGCCACCGTGCTTCTACACCTGCATTGCTTGCTGTTTGGGGTTTTAGCCTGGGTTTCTGTACAGCACTTTGAGATATCAGCTGATGTAAGAAGGGCTTTATAAATACATTTGATTTGATATTGATTTTAAGAAAGGCATTGATGTTTATGGTTAGGTATATTCGTGCAACGATTGTGCTTTTTTTGTGAGTGCGCTTTTGTTAAATCATCCCCCGTTTGGCAAAGTAGGCCAAACGGAGTGACAAACAAGGTTTTGATAGAGAGAGAGCGAGAGAGAGAGAGAGAGAGAGAGAGAGAGAGAGAGAGAGGGACATAAGGTTTTGATAGAGAGAGAGGGACATAAGGTTTTGATAAAGAGAAAGAGAGAGAGAGAGAGAGAGAGAGAGAGAGAGAGAGAGAGGGACATGAGGTTTTGATAGAGAGGGGTTATAGGATAGAGAGGGGCTCAGAGATGAGGTTATAGGATAGAGAGGGGCTCAGAGAGGAGGTTATAGGATAGAGAGAGGCTCAGAGAGGAGGTTATAGGATAGAGAGAGGCTCAGAGAGGAGGTTATAGGATAGAGAGAGGCTCAGAGAGGAGGTTATAGGACAGAGAGAGGCTCAGAGAGGAGGTTATAGGATAGAGAGAGGCTCAGAGAGGAGGTTATAGGATAGAGAGGGGCTCAGAGAGGAGGTTATAGGATAGAGAGAGGCTCAGAGAGGAGGTTATAGGATAGAGAGAGGCTCAGAGAGGAGGTTATAGGATAGAGAGGGGCTCAGAGAGGAGGTTATAGGATAGAGAGGGGCTCAGAGAGGAGGTTATAGGATAGAGAGAGGCTCAGAGAGGAGGTTATAGGATAGAGAGGGGCTCAGAGAGGAGGTTATAGGATAGAGAGGGGCTCAGAGAGGAGGTTATAGGATAGAGAGAGGCTCAGAGAGGAGGTTATAGGATAGAGAGAGGCTCAGCGAGGAGGTTATAGGATAGAGAGGGGCTCAGAGAGGAGGTTATAGGATATAGAGAGGCTCAGAGAGGAGGTTATAGGACAGAGAGAGGCTCAGAGAGGAGGTTATAGGATAGAGAGAGGCTCAGAGAGAGGAGGTTATAGGATAGAGAGGGGCTCAGAGAGGAGGTTATAGGATAGAGAGAGGCTCAGAGAGGAGGTTATAGGATAGAGAGAGGCTCAGAGAGGAGGTTATAGGATAGAGAGGGGCTCAGAGAGGAGGTTATAGGATAGAGAGGGGCTCAGAGAGGAGGTTATAGGATAGAGAGAGGCTCAGAGAGGAGGTTATAGGATAGAGAGGGGCTCAGAGAGGAGGTTATAGGATAGAGAGGGGCTCAGAGAGGAGGTTATAGGATAGAGAGAGGCTCAGAGAGGAGGTTATAGGATAGAGAGAGGCTCAGGGGGAAGGTTATAGGACAGAGAGGGGCTCAGAGAGGAGGTTATAGGATAGAGAGAGGCTCAGGGGGAAGGTTATAGGATAGAGAGAGGCTCAGGGGGAAGGTTATAGGACAGAGAGGGGCTCAGAGAGGAGGTTATAGGATAGAGAGGCTCAGAGAGGAGGTTATAGGATAGAGAGAGGCTCAGAGAGGAGGTTATAGGATAGAGAGAGGCTCAGGGGGAAGGTTATAGGACAGAGAGGGGCTCAGAGAGGAGGTTATAGGATAGAGAGAGGCTCAGAGAGGAGGTTATAGGATAGAGAGAGGCTCAGGGGGAAGGTTATAGGACAGAGAGGGGCTCAGAGAGGAGGTTATAGGATAGAGAGGGGCTCAGAGAGGAGGTTATAGGATAGAGAGGTGCTCAGAGAGGAGGTTATAGGATAGAGAGAGGCTCAGAGAGGAGGTTATAGGATAGAGAGGGGCTCAGAGAGGAGGTTATAAGATAGAGAGGCTCAGATAGGAGGTTATAGGATAGAGAGGCTCAGAGAGGACGTTATAGGATAGAGAGAGGCTCAGAGAGGAGGTTATAGGATAGAGAGGCTCAGAGAGGAGGTTATAGGATAGAGAGAGGCTCAGAGAGGAGGTTATAGGATAGAGAGAGGCTCAGAGAGGAGGTTATAAGATAGAGAGGCTCAGATAGGAGGTTATAGGATAGAGAGAGGCTCAGAGAGGAGGTTATAGGATAGAGAGAGGCTCAGGGGGAAGGTTATAGGACAGAGAGGGGCTCAGAGAGGAGGTTATAGGATAGAGAGAGGCTCAGAGAGGAGGTTATAGGATAGAGAGAGGCTCAGGGGGAAGGTTATAGGACAGAGAGGGGCTCAGAGAGGAGGTTATAGGATAGAGAGGGGCTCAGAGAGGAGGTTATAGGATAGAGAGGTGCTCAGAGAGGAGGTTATAGGATAGAGAGAGGCTCAGAGAGGAGGTTATAGGATAGAGAGGGGCTCAGAGAGGAGGTTATAGGATAGAGAGGGGCTCAGAGAGGAGGTTATAGGATAGAGAGGCTCAGAGAGGACGTTATAGGATAGAGAGAGGCTCAGAGAGGAGGTTATAGGATAGAGAGGCTCAGAGAGGAGGTTATAGGATAGAGAGAGGCTCAGAGAGGAGGTTATAGGATAGAGAGAGGCTCAGAGAGGAGGTTATAAGATAGAGAGGCTCAGATAGGAGGTTATAGGATAGAGAGGGGCTCAGAGAGGAGGTTATAGGATAGAGAGAGGCTCAGAGAGGAGGTTATAGGATAGAGAGGCTCAGAGAGGAGGTTATAGGATAGAGAGAGGCTCAGATAGGAGGTTATAGGATAGAGAGGGGCTCAGAGAGGAGGTTATAGGATAGAGAGAGGCTCAGAGAGGAGGTTATAGGATAGAGAGAGGCTCAGAGAGGATGTTATAGGATAGAGAGAGGCTCAGGGGGAAGGTTATAGGACAGAGAGGGGCTCAGAGAGGAGGTTATAGGATAGAGAGAGGCTCAGGGGGAAGGTTATAGGACAGAGAGAGGCTCAGAGAGGAGGTTATAGGATAGAGAGAGGCTCAGAGAGGAGGTTATAGGATAGAGAGGGGCTCAGAGATGAGGTTATAGGATATAGAGAGGCTCAGAGAGGAGGTTATAGGATAGAGAGAGGCTCAGAGAGGAGGTTATAGGATAGAGAGAGGCTCAGGGGGAAGGTTATAGGACAGAGAGGGGCTCAGAGAGGAGGTTATAGGATAGAGAGAGGCTCAGAGAGGAGGTTATAGGATAGAGAGAGGCTCAGGGGGAAGGTTATAGGACAGAGAGGGGCTCAGAGAGGAGGTTATAGGATAGAGAGAGGCTCAGAGAGGAGGTTATAGGATAGAGAGAGGCTCAGAGAGGGGTTATAGGTTAGAGGAAGTACAGGTCCTTACTTGAGGAACATATTCCAGACAGTCTTCCCTGTTGGGCCTCTGTGATACAGTCACACCATCCCTGCAACATCCATACCTGGGGGAAACAGAGAGGGAGAGAGGGAGGGATTTAGTCAGACAGACAGACAGAGAGGGAGGGATTTAGTCAGACAGACAGACAGACAGACAGACAGACAGACAGACAGACAGACAGAGAGGGAGACAGAGAGGGAGGGAGGGATTTAGTCAGACAGACAGACAGAGAGGAAGGGATTTAGTCAGACAGACAGAGAGAGAGAAGGATTTAGTCAGACAGATAGACAGACAGACAGACAGAGAGGGGGTTTTAGTCAGACAGTCAGAGAGGGAGGGGGGGTTTTAGTCATACAGACAGAGAGGGAGTGATTTAGTCAGACAGACAGAGAGGGAGGGATTTAGTCAGACAGCCAGAGAGAGGGATTTAGTCAGACAGTCAGAGAGGGAGGGATTTAGTCAGACAGACAAACAGAGAGGGAGGGATTTAGTCAGACAGACAGACAGAGAGGGAGGGATTTAGTCAGATAGACAGAGAGGGAGGGATGTAGTCAGATAGACAGACAGAGAGGGAGGGATTTAGTCAGACAGACAGAGCGGGAGGGATTTAGTCAGTCAGACAGAGAGAGAGGGAGGGAGAGTTTGAGCAGAGAACTGTGCCCAAGCCCATGTTAAAAATACCACTGAACTGTGACCAAAATGTATGTAGGCTTGTACGGTAGATCCCATTCTAGACCCCTGAAAGACAACAACTGGCTGGTGGTGCTGAAAGGTAGCCTGGACAGAGCTGTGTGTGTGTGTGTGTGGTTTACCTGGTGGTGTGCAGAAAGCCTGCTCGGGCGTGGAGCCCAGCGGGACACCTGTGGGCAGCCTAGACCCCTGCCCCCCAGCTGCCGTTGCGCCATCTGGGCAGCAGCCGTAGTAGGACTGGCTACAGTGTTGGGCCGGGCCGAAGCCGTGAGGGTGGTACACTGTGCTGGTCTGGGGGTCAACACTGTCTGGTCTGTGGACTGACAGAAACATGGGATTACATGGGGACCTTGGTGAGAGTGGGAGAAGGAAGAACGGTCAATGGAAGGAGAACTGCTTTCAGAGAGTACAACTCACACAGGGGTCAGGGGTTAGGGGTCAGAGGTCAGGGTAGAACACGTCAATGGAAGGAGAGCTGCTGTCAGAAAGTACAGCTCACACAGGGATCAGAGGTCAGGGGCCAGGGGAGAACACGTCAATGGAAGGAGAGCTGCTGTCAGAAAGTACAGCTCACACAGGGATCAGAGGTCAGGGGCCAGGGGTCAGGGGAGAACACGTCAATGGAAGGAGAGCTGCTGTCAGAAAGTACAGCTCACACAGGGATCAGAGGTCAGGGGCCAGGGGTCAGGGGAGAACACGTCAATGGAAGGAGAGCTGCTGTCAGAGAGTACAGCTCACATAGGGTTCAGGGGGCAGAGGTCAGGGCAGAAAGAGACTGGATCACAGTAATGACTACTGTTAGTAGAACCACAGTGAGAGAACACACAGCATGGACAAACTATCAACAACACAGCAAAATGATGACAGATCACACAGAGAACTAGTCACATAGAGAACACACAGCATGGACAAACTATCAACAACACAGCAACATGATGACAGATCACACAGAGAACTCGTCACATAGAGAACACACAGCATGGACAGAAAGGATGGAAAGGACAAGGACAAGTGAACTTGGACAGATAGACAGATGGATGAAAGGACAAGGACAAGTGAACTTGGACAGATAGACAGATGGATGAAAGGACAAGGACAAGTTGACTTGGACAGATAGACAGATGGATGAAAGGACAAGGACAAGTTGACTTGGACAGATAGATGGATGAAGGGACAGGGACAAGTTGACTTGGACAGATAGACAGATGAATGAAAGGACAAGGACAAGTTGACTTGGACAGATAGACAGATGGATGAAAGGACAAGTTGACTTGGACAGATAGACAGATGGATGAAAGGACAAGTTGACTTGGACAGATAGACAGGTGGATGAAAGGACAAGGACAAGTGAACTTGGACAGATAGACAGATGGATGAAAGGACAAGGACAAGTTGACTTGGACAGATAGACAGATGGATGAAAGGACAAGTTGACTTGGACAGATAGACAGATGGATGAAAGGACAAGGACAAGTTGACTTGGACAGATAGATGGATGAAGGGACAGGGACAAGTTGACTTGGACAGATAGACAGATGAATGAAAGGACAAGGACAAGTTGACTTGGACAGATAGACAGATGAATGAAAGGACAAGGACAAGTTGACTTGGACAGATAGACAGATGAATGAAAGGACAAGGACAAGTTGACTTGGACAGATAGACAGATGGATGACAGGACAAGTTGACTTGGACAGATAGACAGATGGATGAAAGGACAAGGACAAGTTGACTTGGACAGATAGACAGATGGATGAAAGGACAAGTTGACTTGGACAGATAGACAGATGGATGAAAGGACAAGGACAAGTTGACTTGGACAGATAGACAGATGGATGAAAGGACAAGTTGACTTGGACAGATAGACAGATGGATGAAAGGACAAGGACAAGTTGACTTGGACAGATAGACAGATGGATGAAAGGACAAGGACAAGTGGACAGAAGGATGAAAGAATGAGTCAGCTACCTGTGGCGTGGTCTGGCATGTAGGGAGTGAAACCATACTGTGTGTTGTCATGTCCTCTGGGATCCTGCATACTGGGGGTCGCTGGACAGGGAGATGGAGACAGGCATAAATATATAGCCAGCTATAGAAGACTGGGGGTCACTGGACAGAGAGATGGAGACACACACACAGAGAGACAGCATGTTTTCACCTTGTGGGTGGTAGCAGGGCTGTGTGTTGCAGGTCTCCAATGTGAGGGGTTTGGGGACAGAGTTACAACGTTCCACTGGGTACAGGTTCCTCTCTCTGTCAGAACACATCACCTGGCGCTCACGCAGACCTGACTCACAGCTCTTAGAGCACTGGAGACGGGAGGAGAGGAGAGGAGGAGGGGAGGAGAGGAGGAGGGGAGGAGGAGAGGAGATGGGAGAGGAGGAGAGGAGGAGAGGAGGAGGGGAAGAGGAGAGGAGACGGGAGAGGGGAGGAGGGGAAGAGGAGAGGAGAGGAGAGGAGAGGAGAGGGAGAGGGAGAGGGAGAGGGAGAGGAGAGGAGAGGAGAGAGGAGAGGGAGACGGGAGAGGAGGAGAGTAGGAGAGGAGACGGGAGAGGAGGAGAGGGAGAGGAGGAGGGAGGAGAGGAGGAGGGGAAGAGGAGAGGAGACGAGAGAGGAGGAGAGGAGACAGGAGAGGAGGAGGAGAGGAGAGGAGGGGAGGAGACGGGAGAGGAGGAGAGGAGGAGGAGAGGGGAGGATAAGGGGAGGAGGGGAAGAGAGGAGGAGAGGAATGATGTGAGTGTTTAAGCATGGGTGTATGTATGTGTGTGTCTGAGCTTGAGTGTGTGTTAACGGTGTGTGTATGTGACGTCTGTCTGTCAGTCTGGGCAACTCACCAGTCCCCAGTCTCCAACGTGCCAGCTGACAGCCAGTAGGCATGCGGGCATGGAGCAGGGCTGGGCGGCTACAGGGCGGAGTGAGGCGATGCAGGAGGTGTCTGCTAGCTGGACTGATGCTTCTCCTACACACATCACCTCTCTGGACTGATCCCCTGTCCCACATGTGACTGAACACTGCAGAGTAACACACCACAGTTAGACAGAACACCGCAGAGTAACACACCACAGTTAGACAGAACACGGCAGAGTAACACACCACAGTTAGACAGAACACGGCAGAGTAACACACCACAGTTAGACAGAACACGGCAGAGTAACACACCACAGTTAGACAGAACACGGCAGAGTAACACACCACAGTTAGACAGAACACGGCAGAGTAACACACCACAGTTAGACAGAACACGGCAGAGTAACACACCACAGTTAGACTGAACACGGCAGAGTAACACACCACAGTTAGACTGAACACGGCAGAGTAACACACCACAGTTAGACAGAACACGGCAGAGTAACACACCACAGTTAGACTGAACACGGCAGAGTAACACACCACAGTTAGACAGAACACGGCAGAGTAACACACCACAGTTAGACAGAACACCGCAGAGTAACACACCACAGTTAGACAGAACACGGCAGAGTAACACACCACAGTTAGACTGAACACTGCAGAGTAACACACCACAGTTAGACAGAACACGGCAGAGTAACACACCACAGTTAGACAGAACACCGCAGAGTAACACACCACAGTTAGACTGAACACCGCAGAGTAACACACCACAGTTAGACTGAACACGGCAGAGTAACACACCACAGTTAGACAGAACACGGCAGAGTAACACACCACAGTTAGACAGAACACGGCAGAGTAACACACCACAGTTAGACTGAACAGGGCAGAGAACCAGTCAGACTGAACAGGGCAGAGAACCAGTCAGACTGAACAGGGCAGAGAACCAGTCAGACTGAACCCGGCAGAGAACCAGTTAGACTGAACACGGCAGAGAACCAGTCAGACTGAACACGGCAGAGAACCAGTCAGACTGAACACGGCAGAGAACCAGTCAGACTGAACACGGCAGAGAACCAGTTAGACTGAACAGGGCAGAGAACCAGTCAGACTGAACAGGGCAGAGAACCAGTCAGACTGAACCCGGCAGAGAACCAGTCAGACTGAACACGGCAGAGAACCAGTCAGACTGAACACGGCAGAGAACCAGTCAGACTGAACAGGGCAGAGAACCAGTCAGACTGAACACGGCAGAGAACCAGTCAGACTGAACACGGCAGAGAACCAGTCAGACTGAACAGGGCAGAGAACCAGTCAGACTGAACAGGGCAGAGAACCAGTCAGACTGAACACGGCAGAGAACCAGTCAGACTGAACAGGGCAGAGAACCAGTCAGACTGAACACGGCAGAGAACCAGTCAGACTGAACAGGGCAGAGAACCAGTCAGACTGAACAGGGCAGAGAACCAGTCAGACTGAACAGGGCAGAGAACCAGTCAGACTGAACAGGGCAGAGAACCAGTCAGACTGAACACGGCAGAGAACCAGTCAGACTGAACAGGGCAGAGAACCAGTCAGACTGAACAGGGCAGAGAACCAGTCAGACTGAACAGGGCAGAGAACCAGTCAGACTGAACAGGGCAGAGAACCAGTCAGACTGAACAGGGCAGAGAACCAGTCAGACTGAACAGGGCAGAGAACCAGTCAGACTGAACAGGGCAGAGAACCAGTCAGACTGAACACGGCAGAGAACCAGTCAGACTGAATACTGCTCCGATTCTTTAACACACAAAAAATGGGACTAGTAGGGTTGGGGTGAATTCCACTTCAATGCTGTCAATTCAGGTAGATTGATTGAATTAAATTGGATTGGATTCGATTGGATTGGATTAGATTGGATCAGATTAAATTGGATTGGATTCGATTGGATTAGATCAAATGAAATTGGATTGGATTAGATTAAATTGGATTAAATTAGATTGGATCAGTTTAAATTGGATTAGATAAAATTGGATTAGATTAATTGGATTAGATTAGATTAGATTGGATCAGATTAAATTGGATTGGATTCAATTGGATTTGAGTCAGCAATTATTGTCTATTCTTCAAATAAATGGATGTGTACAGAACATTCAAAGAGAGACATACAAACAATTCACGAATACGATAGTTTAAGGAATTCACTCCAACCATGGTGATAATCTACGTATGACTCTCTCATTAGTCAACCCCCATTGCTCTGCCGCTAAGCAACAGTACCTACCATGCTCCAGGCAGAGGCCCTCCAGGAGGCACACCGCTGCATGCTACAGGTCTGCAGGGTGGGCGGGGCTGGACTGTAGGCTGCACAGACGGCGTCCTCCACCACGCGGGGCCCCGATGCATCATGGGAGACACACTGCACGCTGCGCACCTGGGAACCACCGCCGCACGACACTGAGCATGCGTTCCACTCACCTGTTGTCCAGCTAACAGGAAGTAAAGAGAGACGGGAGTTAACGTTTTGATGTTACTTAGCCCTGAGACACGGCTGTAAACTCCTATGGCAGGGAGTCAAACTCAATTCATGGAGGGCCCAGTCTCACCTGGTTGTCTAGGTCTTCATTAATGAGTTCGGAACTCCCATCACCTGGTTGTCTAGGTCTTCATTAATGAGTTAGGAACCTCCCCTCACCTGGTTGTCTAGGTCTTCATTAATGAGTTAGGAACCTCCCCTCACCTGGTTGTCTAGGTCTTCATTAATGAGTTAGGACCTCCCCTCACCTGGTTGTCTAGGTCTTCATTAATGAGTTAGGACCTCCCCTCACCTGGTTGTCTAGGTCTTCATTAATGAGTTAGGACCTCCTCACCTGGTTGTCTAGGTCTTCATTAATGAGTTAGGACCTCCCCTCACCTGGTTGTCTAGGTCTTCATTAATGAGTTAGGACCTCCCCTCACCTGGTTGTCTAGGTCTTCATTAAGGAGTTAGGACCTCCCCTCACCTGGTTGTCTAGGTCTTCATTAATGAGTTAGGACCTCCCCTCACCTGGTTGTCTAGGTCTTCATTGGACACAAATGGAAAGGATAAAACAACCAGCAGCCACTCTGCCGTCCAGGAAGTGAGTTTGACAGCCCTGTCCAATCGCGTGTCTCTGAGTGTACAAACATGTCTGAGGGTTAGAAGCTATTCTATGCCTGGTCAGACTCAGTACTGTAGCCACAAACCCCTCCACCCACAGCTACCCACACCACAGCCCCAGGCCCCCTCCACCCACAGCTACAAACACCACAACCCCAGACCCCCTCCACCCAAAGCTACCCACACCACAACCCCAGGCCCCCTCCACCCATAGCTACCCACACCACAACCCCAGGCCCCCTCCACCCATAGCTACCCACACCACAACCCCAGGCCCCTCCACCTGCAGCTACCAACACCACAACCCCAGGCCCCCTCCACCCGCAGCTACCCACACCACAACCCCAGGCCCCCTCCACCTGCAGCTACCAACACCACAACCCCAGGCCCCTCCACCCGCAGCTACCCACACCACAACCCCAGGCCCCCTCCACCCATAGCTACCCACACCACAACCCCAGGCCCCCTCCACCCATAGCTACCAACACCACAACCCCAGGCCCCTCCACTTGCAGCTACCAACACCACAACCCCAGGCCCCTCCACTTGCAGCTACCAACACCACAACCCCAGGCCCCTCCACTTGCAGCTACCAACACCACAACCCCCAGGCCCCCTCCACCCGCAGCTACCCACACCACAACCCCAGGCCCCCTCCACCTGCAGCTACCCACACCACAACCCCAGGCCCCCTCCACCCATAGCTACCCACACCACAACCCCAGGCCCCCTCCACCCATAGCTACCCACACCACAACCCCAGGCCCCCTCCACCCATAGCTACCCACACCACAACCCCAGGCCCCCTCCACCCATAGCTACCAACACCACAACCCCAGGCCCCTCCACCTGCAGCTACCCACACCACAACCCCAGGCCCCCTCCACCCGCAGCTACCCACACCACAACCCCAGGCCCCCTCCACCCGCAGCTACCCACACCACAACCCCCAGGCCCCCTCCACCCATAGCTACCAACACCACAACCCCAGGCCCCTCCACATGCAGCTACAAACACCACAACCCCAGGCCCCCTCCACCCACAGCTACCCACACCACAACCCCAGGCCCCCTCCACCCATAGCTACCAACACCACAACCCCAGGCCCCTCCACATGCAGCTACAAACACCACAACCCCAGGCCCCCTCCACCCGCAGCGACCCACACCACAACCCCAGGCCCCCTCCACCCGCAGCGACCCACACCACAACCCCAGACCCCCTCCACCCACAACTACCCACACCACAACCCCCAGGCCCCCTCCACCCATAGCTACCCACACCACAACCCCAGGCCCCTCCACATGCAGCTACCAACACCACAACCCCAGGCCCCCTCCACCCGCAGCTACCCACACCACAACCCCAGGCCCCCTCCACCCACAGCTACCCACAACACAGCCCCAGACCCCTCCACCCGCAGCTACCCACACCACAACCCCAGGCCCCCTCCACCCGCAGCTACCCACACCACAACCCCAGGCCCCCTCCACCCATAGCTACCCACACCACAACCCCAGGCCCCTCCACCTGCAGCTACCAACACCACAACCCCAGGCCCCCTCCACCCGCAGCGACCCACACCACAACCCCAGGCCCCTCCACCCGCAGCTACCAACACCACAACCCCAGGCCCCTCCACCTGCAGCTACCCACACCACAACCCCAGGCCCCTCCACCCGCAGCTACCCACACCACAACCCCAGGCCCCCTCCACCCACAGCTACCCACACCACAACCCCAGGCCCCCTCCACCCATAGCTACCAACACCACAACCCCAGGCCCCTCCACCTGCAGCTACCAACACCACAACCCCAGGCCCCCTCCACCCGCAGCTACCCACACTACAACCCCAGGCCCCCTCCACCCGCAGCGACCCACACCACAGTCATAAGCTGTTGCTACAAACCTCAAAGCAAGCAACTAATCAGGAGGGCTATTCCAGGTTACTACCCTTCACTGGTTAGGCTAGACTTTAACACACTAAAGTCAACAAGCAGTGTTGAATACACATAAAACAGACAGTTAGCTGACAGAGGTTTCCTGTGATCATATACATACACATAGCAACATAGTGACCCTAGACACTAGTACTCTACTGAGTATATACTGATATATACACACTAGTACTCTACTGGGGTCTATACTGATATATACACACTAGTATTCTACTGGGGTAAGTACTGATATATATACACTAGTACTCTACTGAGTTAATTAATACTGATATATACACACTAGTACTCTACTGGGGTCTATACTGATATATACACACTACTACTCTACTGAGTTATTATTAATATATACACACTAGTACTCTACTGGGGTAAGTACTGATATATACACACTAGTACTCTACTGGGGTCTATACTGATATATACACACTAGTACTCTACTGGGGTCTATACTGATATATACACACTAGTACTCTACTGGGGTTAATACTGATATATACACACTAGTACTCTACTGAGTTAATACTAATATATACACACTAGTACTCTACTGGGGTCTATACTGATATATACACACTAGTACTCTACTGAGTTAATACTGATATATACACACTAGTACTCTACTGGGGTCTATACTGATATATACACACTAGTACTCTACTGAGTTAATACTGATATATACACACTAGTACTCTACTGGGGTAAGTACTGATATATACACACTAGTACTCTACTGGGGTCTATAATGATATATACACACTAGTACTCTACTGAGTTAATACTGATATATACACACTAGTACTCTACTGGGGTAAGTACTGATATATACACACTAGTACTCTACTGGGGTCTATACTGATATATACACACTAGTACTCTACTGGGGTAAATACTGATATATACACACAAGTACTCTACTGGGGTCTATACTGATATATACACACTAGTACTCTACTGGGGTCTATACTGATATATACACACTAGTACTCTACTGGGGTCTATACTGATATATACACACTAGTACTCTACTGGGGTAAGTACTGATATATACACACTACTGCTCTACTGGGGTAGGTACTGATATATATATACACACTAGTACTCTACTGAGTTAATACTGATATATACACACTAGTACTCTACTGAGTTAATACTAATATATACACACTAGTACTCTACTGGGGTCTATACTGATATATACACACTAGTACTCTACTGGGGTAAGTACTGATATATACACACTACTGCTCTACTGGGGTAGGTACTGATATATATATACACACTAGTACTCTACTGAGTTAATACTGATATATACACACTAGTACTCTACTGAGTTAATACTAATATATACACACTAGTACTCTACTGGGGTCTATACTGATATATACACACTAGTACTCTACTGGGGTAAGTACTGATATATACACACTAGTACTCAACTGAGTTAATATTAATATATACACACTAGTACTCTTCTGAATTAATACTGATATATACACACTAGTACTCTACTGGGGTCTATACTGATATATACACACTAGTACTGTACTGGGGTCTATACTGATATATACACACTAGTACTCTACTGAGTTAATACTGATATATACACACTAGTACTCTACTGAGTTAATACTAATATATACACACTAGTACTCTACTGGGGTCTATACTGATATATACACACTAGTACTCTACTGAGTTAATACTGATATATACACACTAGTACTCTTCTGAATTAATACTGATATATACACACTAGTACTCTACTGGGGTCTATACTGATATATACACACTAGTACTCTACTGGGGTCTATACTGATATATATACACACTAGTACTCTACTGGGGTCTATACTGATATATACACACTAGTACTGTACTGGGGTCTATACTGATATATACACACTAGTACTCTACTGAGTTAATACTGATATATACACACTAGTACTCTACTGGGGTCTATACTGATATATACATACTAGTACTCTACTGGGGTCTATACTGATATATACATACTAGTACTCTACTGGGGTAAATACTGATATATACACACTAGTACTCTACTGAGTTATTATTAATATATACACACTAGTACTCTAATGGGGTCTATACTGATATATACACACTAGTACTCTACTGGGGTAAGTACTGATATATACACACTAGTACTCTTCTGAATTAATACTGATATATACACACTACTACTCTACTGAGTT